>NW_021832327.1:30000-31524 GCF_006345805.1 Octopus sinensis | reverse complement strand
ATATATATACACAACATTATGATATTTATACATATATACATAAATATATATACACACACATGTACATACACATACATAACACACACATGCATAGATACATACATAACATTCATACACATAGGTACATGCATACATATATTTATACCTATAAGATGCTATTAAATATAATTATTTCGTTAAGAATCTCATTTTCACAAGATCTTGTTATGAGTCTCCACCGTTCTTAGGGAAATTTATAAAGATATGCCTGAGATCTTCTTAGTGATGATGATGATGATGATCATCATCATCATCCTCCTCCTCCTCATCATCATCATCATCATGTTACGGTACAGTAGTGATGATGTTATGGTCGAGAAATGCTGTGTATTTGTCTGTGTGTGGGCATCTATGTATGTATGTATGTATGTATGTGCATATACATATACATACTCCTGTATATACGTATATATATATATACATGTATATACACACACACACAACAATATATATATATATATGTATATACATACACATAGATATACTTATAAATAATATGCATATATATTCATATATATATATATATATATACACACACATACATATATATATGCATATATATACACATATATATGGTGTGTGTGTGTGTGTGTGTGTGTGTGCATATACATATGCACGCGCGCATGTATACAAAGAGGTAAGTAGGTAGGTAGGCTAGTTGATAGATGGATGGATGGATGGATGGATAGAAAGATAGATAGGTAGATAGATAGATGCATATATACGTCTGTATACATTTATTTGTGTAAGTCTGTGTTTGTGCGTTTATTTGTATACATCCAATATATAGCCGTGTTAGAGTAGCTCTGTCTGTGTAAGTGTGTGCGCCTGCGTGCGTGTGTCTGCATTGAGCGTTTCAATAATAACTGCAGACCCCCATATTGAAAAACAGTGCCCATTATATATTCCATTTGCCTGTAAGTAAAACTCACCAAACAGCTTTATTAACAGTGTGTAATATATTTATTTGCATGTATCGACCGCGCCGCTATGATTGACTAACCGCCATTTTGATGGGGGGTTTTCTGTTGGTTTTTTTAATATTTTTAAAGCTATTGCTGCGTTTCGTCAGGAAACTGACAGCAAATCATACCTAAAAGATGCTTCTAGTAATAGTAAAGAATAATTATTACTAATATTACTGTTACTACTACAGCTCTGGAACGCTTCAGAATTGAATAATAGACGCGTTAACGCCTCACAAGGTATATAATGCAAAATCCTCCTTGAATTTGGCATAGAAAATCCTTGAGATTAATTAATATAACACTGTTTACCTCCTCCTCCAACTTTCGTCCCTCTTCTTCGCGACAGGGCGCCATTTTGATACGACTTGACATCCTTATTTTCTTCCCTCTTTCATCGTGATCGTCGTGTTCACGGCCACCACCCCACCACCCCCATCATCACCATCTTCTTCTTCTTCTTCTTCTTCTTCTTCTTCTTCTTCTTCTTCTTCTTCTTCTTCTTCTTCTTCCTCCTCTT
>NW_021832327.1:25000-27500 GCF_006345805.1 Octopus sinensis | reverse complement strand
AGCAGCAGCAGCAGCAGCAGCAGCAGTAGTAGTTGTAGTCGTAGTAGTAGTAGCAGTAATAGTAGTAGTAGTAGTAGCAGCAGCAGTAGTAGTAGTAGTAGTAGTACAAGACTAGCAATTTCAGGAGAAGGGCAATTTTAGTGCTCAACTGGTATTTATGTCATCGACCTCGAAAGGATGAAAGACCATGTCGACCTCGTGGGTATTTGAACTCAGTACCTAGAGATGAATGAAATGCCTATGACCATTTGACCCGGCGCGCTAACGATTCTGCCAACTCACTGCCTAAATCAGCATTAATATCAAAATTATAGGTAAGGCGGTGGTGAGATGGCAGAAACGTTAGCACGCCGGGCGAAGTGCTTAGAGGTATTTCGTTTGCCGTTACGTTCTGAGTTCAAATTCCGCCGAGGTCGACTTTGCCTTTCATCATTCCGGGGTCGATTAAATAAGTACCAGTTACGCACTGGAGTCGATATAATCGACTTAATCCGTTTGTCTGTCCTTATTTGTCCTCTCTGTGTTTAGCCCCTTGTGGGTAGTAATGAAATAGGTATTTCGTCTGCCGTTACGTTCTGAGTTCAAATTCCGCCGAGGTCAACTTTGCCTTTCATCCTTTCCAGGTCGATAAATTAAGTACCAGTTATGCACTGGGGTCGATCTAATCGACTTAATCTCCTTGTTTGTCCTTGTTTGTCCCCTCTATATTTAGCCCCTTGTGGGCAATAAAGAAATAAGAAACGTAAGCACGCCGGGCAAAATGCTTAGCGGATTTCGTTCATATCTAGGTTCTAAGATGGTGGATAAAATAACCACCAGTCGAGCACTTGGCTTGATGTAATCGTCTATCTTCCACCTCCACCCACACCCCGTTCCCACCCCGACATTGCTGGCCTTGAGCTAAAATTTGAATCCAATTTTTAAGATTACCTGTAATGAAGGTTAGAAATATTGTTAGTGCTACCGTGAGTATTAAGATTAGGAGTATTAAGATTAGTGAGGGCTAGAAATAGGGTTAAGATTAGGATTAGGTTTAGTATTATGGATGAATTTTTTTTTCGTTCTTTCTGGAAATATCAATATTTGGTTAGCGTTAGAATTAACGAAATGTGTGCGACTAGTTTGTATTAGTAGAGATTAAAGATTGGATCTCTTGTCCCTCTCCCAGACAAAATCTCCGGAGTTTCTGGGAATATTGATTTTAAATTTTGGCGCAATGCCAGCAATTTCTGAGGAGGGAGCAATTCGATTAAATCGATTTCAGTATTCAACTGGTATTTATTTTATCGACCCCGAAATGACGAAAGGCAAAGGTGCCCTCGGCGGAATTTGAACTCAGAACGGGAAGACGGACGAAATGCCGTTTAGTATTTCGCCCAACATCTTAATGATTCTGTCAAAAGCCGCCTTCGTTTCTAGAAAAAAACTGTTGTTAGATTAGCACTAGCGTTAAATTTAGGGTTGTGGAGGCGCGTGGCTTAGTGGTTAGGTTGTCAGCACCATGATCGTAAGATTGTGGTTTCGATTCCTGGACCGGGTGACGCGTTGTGTTCTTGAGCAAAACACTTCATTTCACGTTGCTCCAGTCCACTCAGCTGGCAAAAATGAGTAACGCTGCGATGGACTGGAGTCCCGTCCAGCTGGGGAACACATACGCCATTGAAACCGGGAACCAGGGCCCATGAGCCTGGCTAGGCTTTAAAAGGGCGCATTTATTTATTTATTTATTATTATTTTAAATTTAGGGTTAGAGTTGGAAAAGGCTTGGGACTAGTTGAAATTAGAAGGAATTTTAAAGATCTTACCATTGGATTTCTTACGCTTCTCCTGACAAAATGACCGAAGTTTCTGGAAATATTGTTGTTCTTTCTTCTCAATCTGTTGCTGGAAAGACGACATGAACTGGCATTTGCCAATCTGAGACGTCTCCAGGCAGCTTTCAGCCAGCTGGTATTGCCTGTAATTAGACAAAACGTGTAGTACTAGTGGTAGTAGTAGTAGTAGTAGTAGTAGTAGCAGCAGCAACAGCAGCAGCAGTGGCTGTGGTAGCGGGGGTAGTAATGGCTGTAGTAGTAGTAGTAGTAGTGTGGTAGTGGTGGTGGTGGTTAGCGGCTGTGGTAGTAGTTGTGGTAGTAGTAGTAGTAGTAGTAGTAGTAGCAGCAGTAGTAGTTGCTGTGGTGGTGGTAGTAGTAGTAGTAGTAGTAGTAGTAGTAGCAGCAGCAGCAACAGCAGCAGTGGCTGTGGTAGCGGGGGTAGTAATGGCTGTAGTAGTAGTAGTAGTAGTGGTGGTGGTGGTGGCTGTGGTAGTAGTTGTAGTAGTAGTAGTAGTAGCAGCAGCAGCAGCAGTAGTTGCTGTAGTGGTGGTAGTAGTAGTAGTAGTAGCAGTAGTAGTGGTGATGGTAGTAGTGGTGGTGGTAGTACTGACGGTAATGTTGGTGACGCTGATGATGGTGATGATGATGATGATGATGGTGTTGGTTGCTGTGGCGATGATGATGAT
>NW_021832327.1:15000-22500 GCF_006345805.1 Octopus sinensis | reverse complement strand
TAGTCTCACAACTATGCGTTACCACTGCATATTTCCTCACTACCACATGACACAGCCACCGCCGCCACCACCACAACCAACACCACCAACACCACAGTCACCAACACCACAGCCACCACCACCACCACAGCCACCAACACCACAGCCACCACCACTACAGCCACCAACACCACAGCCACCAACACCACAGCCACCAACACCACAGCCACCACCACTACAGCCACCAACACCACAGCCACCAACACCACAGCCACCAACACCACAGCCACCACCACTACAGCCACCACCACTACAGCCACCAACACCACAGCCACCAACACCACAGCCACCACCACTACAGCCACCAACACCACAGCCACCAACACCACAGCCACAAACACCACAGCCACCACCACTACAGCCACCACCACCACAGCCACCAACACCACAGCCACCACCACTACAGCCACCACCACTACAGCCACCAACACCACAGCCACCAACACCACAGCCACCACCACCGCCATAACCACCGTCACCATCAACACCACTGCTACCAAATCCACAGCCACCACCACCGCCGCCGCCGCCGCCATCACCACAACCACCGCTACTACCATCACCGCCGCCGCCAGTTCTACCACCGCTACCACCAGTGCCGCCATCGCCACCACACTACCACAACGACCACCATCCACACCACCACCACCATCACCACCGCCATCACAACAACAACTGCCACCATCACCACTCCCGCCAAAACCACAGCCACCGCATCCGCCGCCGCCGCCACCACCTCCACACATATCCTCATTACCACATTCTATTAGGTTGTCAAGAAAGTTCTTGCGGAATTTTTAATTTTTGGTTTTAAATTATGTATTTTCAAATTAATTGTCGTTGAATTTGACTTTATATATCATTTTAAATCCCGTTTTTCGCTCTTTCTAATCGTGTTACTCTCTTCCTCTTTGAATAATTAGGCTATTTTTTCCGGAACGTTGAATACAACATGGACAAAAAGCAAATTCGCACAATTTTCTTATTCCATTTCAAGCTCGCGATATCAATGATGCGTTTGGCCCGGGAACCACTAATGAACGTACGGCGCAATGGTGGTTCAAAAAATTTCGTAGCGGTGACGAGAGTCTTAGAAGATGATAAGCGTAGTGGTCGGCCATCGGATGTTGACAACGATCAACTAGGAGCCTTAGTCGAAGCCAATCCACGCACAACTGTTCGAGAGCTTGCTTCTGAATTAGATGAAACGTATACAACAATTTCCAACCGCTTGAAAGAGATTGGAAAAAGAAAATTACTTGAGAAATGGGTGCTACATGAATTGAACGACAACCAAAAAAAGATGCCGTTTTGAAGTGTCGTCTTCCCTTCTTTTACGCAACAAGGACGACCCGTTTTGTCGACCGGATTGTGACTTGCGATGAAAAGTGGATTCTTTGCGACAATCGGCGACGCTCAGCTCAGTAGTTGGACGTCGACGAAGCTCCACGGCACTTCCCGAAGCCAAAGTTGCACCAAAAGAAGGTCATGGCGACTGTTTGGTGGTCTGCGGCCGGTCTTATCCATCACAGCTTTTTGGATCCAGGCGAAATCATTACGGTGGAGAAGTACTGTCAGCAAATGGATGAAATGCATTAGAAACTCCGACAACAACAGCCAGCATTGATCAATAGAAAAAGGACCAATTCTTCAGCACGACAACGCTCGGTCGCACAACTGACCCTGCAGAAGTTGAACGAATTGGGCTACGAAACTCTGCCTCATCCGCCATACTCACCAGACCTCTCGCCTTCCGACTACCGCTTTTTCAAGCATCTCGACAACTTCTTGCGTGAGAAATGCTTCAAAAACCAAGACGATGTCAAACACACCTTCAATGACTTCATCTCCACCAGAACGCAGGAGTTTTTACGCTCCTGGCATAAATAAACTTGTTTCGCGTTGGCAAAAATGTGTTGATTCTGATGGTGTTTATTTCTATTAATAAAGTTTTGTTTGAGCCGAAATATGTGCATCTGAATTTAAAGGTTAAAAACCGCAAGAACTTTCTTGACAACCTAACACTATATCTGGACTGATATTGTTGATCCCAACATGAAGGACTTGTTCGATAACTAATCAGTCGATTTTGTAGACAGGGGCCTCATACCAGTGAGACGAGAACGATGCGCACTAAAGTTTTAAAGCTGGCGAGAGTAAAGCCCCAAAATAGTGTGCATTCTCTCCTAATGACTTTGAAATCTACTGGCGTCCGGTATGCGAAGCTTTCCATTCACAATACACGAGTAATCTGTTTGCTGGACTCACCACACAACGTGCTCTCAATAGACGATAAAAAGAAAAGAGGTACTAGGAAATAAAGACGGGTGTGAGAGACAGGAAAATAGAGGTAGTGGGTAGTATAAAAGAGAGTGGGAGGCGGAAAGAATGACACAGTGGGAGATAGAAGAGAGGCAGGAGAGAGTAATGAGAGAGGGGGAGAGAAAGAGTGAGAAAGAGAATTAAGAAAAGGGGAGAGAGAGTAGGAGAAAGGATTGAGAGAGGGTAGGAGACAAGATTGAGAGAGAGGGAGGGAAAGAGAAGGAGGGAGAGAAAGTAAGAAAGAGAATAAAGAATAAGGGAGAGAAAGTAGAAGACGAGATTAAGAGAGAGTAAGAGACAGAATTGAGAGAGAGAGAGAATTGAGAAAATGGGAGAGAGAATTGAGGGGGAGTAGGAGACAGAATTGGGAGAGAGTAGGAGACATAGCTGAGAAAGAGTAGGGAACAGAACTGAGATAGAAAGAGAGAGAGAGAGAGAGAGAGAAACAGAAAGGGAGTAAGTAACAGAATTGAAAGAGAGAGTAAATAGGAGACAAATAAGGTGCCATCTTACCAGCAGTGGACATCATTAATCTTCAGTTTTTCGTTTCGTTTAAAATGGTAGGCTGTGTGCAGAACACTTTGTAGACATTGTTGTACGACAGTGTAGCCTTGTGGGTAGAGTTGTTGACATTGGTCCTCGCCTGCAGAGGGAGTGGGTACAGAAAATGGAACATTAATTACAATAGCGACAATAATAACAACAACAATCAAATAATTGGTTCGAACAAAGACACAAGGTCTGAAATTTGAGGGCGGGATGTGCGTAGTCGGTGCTATGGACTCCAGTGAATGTCTCTCTTTTACTCTTACATGTTTCAGTCATTTGACTGCGGCCATGCTGGAGCACCGCCTTTTAGTCGAGCAAATCGACCCCGGGACTTATTCTTTGTAAGCCCAGTACTTATTCTATCGGAACTTATTTGCCGAACCGCTAAGTGACGGGGACGTAAACACACCAGCATCGGTTGTCAGGCAATGCTAGGGGTACAAACACAGACACACAAACACATATACATACATATACATATATATACATATATACGACAGGCTGCTTTCAGTTTCCGTCTACCAAATCCACTCACAAGGCATTGGTCGGCCCGGGGCTATAGCAGAAGACACTTGCCCAAGATGTCACGCAGTGGGACTGAACCCGGAACCATGTGGTTGGTTAGCAAGCTACTTACCACACAGCCACTCCTGCGCCTATTGTATGCGTCTGGTATTTTATTTTATCGAATTTAGCCTTACAGAGTGAAGTGGGTGGCCTGATTGTTAGGTAGTGCGCTCGCGATCGCAAGATCATGGTTTCGGTTCCCAGACCGTGCAGTGTGTTGTGTTCTTGAGCCAAAACACTTCATTCCATGTTACTCCGACCCACTCAGTTGTAGATAAGGGACCCTACGGCGAACAGGCGTCCTGGCGGAGGTGAGGAGGACTGTTGTGATCCCGGTCTCTTACATGTATGGAAAGCGAGTAGCCGGCCCGGATACTTATTCAATCTGTCTGAATTTAAAGTAACGATCGTGAGGTTGTGAGTTCGAATCCCGGGCCGGGCTGCATGTTGTGTTCTTGAGCAAGAAAAGAAGTGCAAGGGTGCACTTCTTTTCTTGAGGGATGCATGTGCCCCATAGGATCTCTATTGGTTGTATTAGATTCCATGTTACCAGTAGCACTCATGAGGGACCTCACAAGTGACCTGTGTATTGTATAGTAACAGATAGTATAACATAGAGAAGTGTAATATAGTGTAATATAGAATAGTATAGAATAGTCTTGCATGAAGGTGCATGGCTCAGTGGTTAGAGCGCCGATCGTGAGATTGTGAGTTCAATTCCCGGACTGGGCTGCGTGTTGTGTTCTTGAGCAAGACACTTTATTTCACGTTGCTCCAGTTCACTCAGTTGTAGAAATGAGTTGCGACCCCACAGGTGCCAAGCTGTATCGGCCCCTTTGCCTTTCCCTTGGATAACACTGGTGGCGTGGAGAGGGGAGGCCGGTATGCATGGGCGACTGCTGGTCTTCCATTAACAACCTTGCCCTGACTCGTACCTAGGAGGGTATTCCTAGGTTCAATCCCATGGTCAGTCATGACCGAAGGGGGTCTCAGTAACTGTTATTGTTACTGTTGCTATCGTAATTGTTGTTGTTGCTGTTATCATTGTTGTTGTTGTTGTTGTCGAGATTCTTCTTGTTGTTGTTGCTGTTGTTGTTGTAGTTGTTGTTACTGTTATGTCGTTAATATTGTTCTTGTCGTTGTTGTTATCGGAGTTGTTGTTGCTGTGGTTATTATTATTGTTGCTACAGCTGAGGCTTTAAGTGTTTTTGTCCTTATTGTTGTTGTTGATATTGTTGTTGTTGTTGTTGTTGTTGTTGTATTGCATGTTGTTGTTGTTGTTTTTCAAGATTGGGTTGGAAAAGGACACAGAATTACCACTAATTAATTGCATTTGATTTTTTAATTGATATTCAGATAATTAGGCAACAAAAGAATTTTAAACAAAAATACAAATATAAAAAAAAACAATGCTGCAAAAAAAAAAATAAATAAATACGACGCAAATGAGAAAATGCAACATGTTGAAATTTAAACTTAAAATGTTTAAATTATACAAACGAAATGTTAGAATTATTATATTATTATTATTATTATTATTATTATTATTATTATTATTATTATTATTATTATTATTATTACTGAAGTTGTGATGGCGACAAGCTGTCAGAATCGTTAGCACGCTGGGCAAATTGCTTGGCGGTATTTCGTCCGTCCTTACGTTCTGAGTTCAAATTCTGCCGAGATCGACTTTGCCTTTCCATCCTTTCGTGGTCGATAAAATAAGTACCAGTTGAACATTGGAGTCGATGTGATCAACTGGTCCCCACCTCTCCCAAGGTGCCCTTGTGGGAAAAAATGGAAAAAATAATAATAATAATAATAATAATAATAATAATAATTATTATTATTATTATTATTATTATTATTATTATTATTATTATTATTATTGTTATTATTATTATTATCATTGTTGTTGTTGTTGTTATGAAGGCGGTGAGCTAGCAGAATCGTTAGCACACCGAGCGAAATGCTTAGCGGTATTTCGACTGTCTTTATGTTCGGAGTTCAAATTCAGCCGGGGTCGACTTTGCCTTTCATCCTTTCGGGGTCGATAAATTAAGTACCAGTTACGCACTGGGATCGATGTAATCGACTAGTCCCCTCCCCACAAATTTGAGCCATTGTACCTCCAGTTGAAGTGATTATTATTATTATTATTATCATTATTATTATTATTATTATTATTATATATTATATTATTATTATTATTATTATTATTATTATTATTATATTATTATTAGTATTATTATTATTACTTTTTTTTCTTCTTTCAAATTTCTTCATTTCTTGCCGAGTGTCTTCCCAACTCCTAGGGCAAAGAAACTCATAGTGTATATTGGTAGGCCATTAAACCAAACTCAGTAGTTCGTTCATTTTTTTTTTTTTTTTTAAGTTAAATTAAAATGCATGAGCAGCAACAGTTCTCACATCGACAATGCTCTTCTCAATACGTGTGATGTACCAGTTAAGACAATCTTTTGCACTTCTTGCAGGGATGGTAAGCCAGGGATCATTCTCATATAATTTTCGGTTCCCTTCTTGATCATTCCTAGTGCTCCTACGATCACTGGTATTGTAACCGCCTTGAGATGCCACATTTTCTCAATTTCAATGAGTAGGTCTTTATATTTTCTGAGCTTGTCAAACTCTTTCGCTGAGATATTATGATCACAGGGGATGCTCATGTCGATCAATAAGCAAACTTTATTGTTTTGGTCTTTCACAACAATATCTGGTTTATTGGCCTTGATGGTTCGGTCTGTATGTACTGGAAAGTCCCACAGAATGGTTACATTTTCTCCTTCAGTTACAGCCTCAGGGTGGTGATTATACCACTTGTCGGCAGTTTTGATATTGTAATGCCGACTTATTAGCCAGTGGAGATATTGGCCAACTCTGTCATGTCTTAATTTATACTCCACTGGTGCTAAGACTTTACATCCAGAGATTAGGTGGTCCACTGTTTCAATCATGTCGTTGCAGAATCGGCATTTTGGGTCTGCTCCATTTTTCATCACATTGGCCTGGTAGTTCCGGGTTGATAGGCTTTGGTCTTGAGCAGCCAGGATGAAACCTTCGCTCTCTGCTTTTAGCCCTGAGCTCCGCAGCCACTGATGGGTTTGCTTCTGGTCAACATCAGCTTGTTTGCTGCGGGTCACATATTTGCCGTGCAGAGGTTTCTCCTCCCACCTATCAGCCAATTGCTCGTGCGCTTTTTTCATTGCCATCATTTTCACCTTCTTTGCAACAATAGTTGCCGTACTTCCCTCGGGTTGTTCAGTTTGGGTATCCTGCACGAGATCAATAGCAAATTTTTTGCTTTCCTTGATGATAGAATGAAGCTTCTTTCGTCTCTCGTGATTTTCCACGAGCTTTAGCATCCAGTCATTCGATATTTCGAGATATTTGGCCAGTCCAATTGTGGTTGTTTTGTAAGCTAGTTCAAATTGGATCAGGCCTCGACCTCCTTGGGCTCTGGGAAGGTAAAGGCGATCTACGTCTGCCTTTGGGTGGTGCATCCTATTACAACTCAGCAGCTTGCGTATTTTTCTATCTATATTCTTTACTTCACTCATATTCCAGTTCAACACATTGTAGCTATAAGTAACAACTGGAACTGCTAGGGAATTTATAGCTAACACCTTGTTACGTGCATTTAGTTCAGATTTCAGGACTGCACGAACTCTCCTATAACATTCCTTCCTGATTTTCTCTTTCATGCTTGCATGCTGAATACCAGAGCCTTCATTTATCCCAAAATATTTGTATTTTTGTTCTTGCTCAAGCTCTCTTATGACTGTGTCAACATCTAACACGACTGAATTTGTGGTCTTCACTTTCCCTTTCTGGAAAGTGGCCTTGGCACACTTCTCAAGTCCAAACTCCATCCCGATGTCATCACTGAATGATTTCACGGTGCGCAATAGGCCTTCAAGTTCATTATTGTCTTTACCATAAAGTTTTAAGTCATCCATATAAAATAGATGGCTTATTTTTTTATTGGCAATTTTATACCCATAC
>NW_021832327.1:5000-7500 GCF_006345805.1 Octopus sinensis | reverse complement strand
GTTTTTGGGGGCTGGAGGGGTTTGGTTAGTATCATGGTTCTTGCTCGATTTTTTTTTTGCTTCTCTATTTCCTAACACACGCTGTATATATACCTACAAAGATATGTGTGTATAATATATCTGTACGTATTGAATATATATATATATGTGTGTATGTTATATGCACACATACATATATATGCATACACACATGCATATATGTACATTCACACATATGTGCATAAGTATACACAAGCACGCACACATATATATGTACGGATATATAAATACCTATCTATATATACACGCATATATATATATATAGAATATAGATACACACACGCACCTACGTATATACATGTGTATCAACATACACACACATACACACACGTATGTATAAATAGAGAGACTTCTATATACGTATATGTGCACAACACACACACACACTCATATATGTAAATGTATATATATATATATACACACACACATATACAGACATATATACACACCCAAATACACAAATATACACACCACCACATCACACACACACACACACACACACACACACACACAAAGCAATCCAGCTATTTTCTTTGTTTCTGTTCTTTTATTTCATCCACCCGTCCCGCACACCACCACTACCACCCCAGCCAACTCCCGCCCCACCCCCACCTACCTCACCTTCGTCTTCTCTAAAATAAAAAATAAAAATAAAAAACATAAATAAAAACGCTTAGCTTGGCTAAGAAAAAATACATTTTTTACTTTTTCATGTTTGTTTCTTTGTATTTTATTTGTTGTTGGTTGTTTTTTTAAAATTTTATTTATTGTTATTTTTGTTGGTTTAGTTTTTCCGGTGTTCTATATTTTTATTTTTTACTTTTATTTTATTCTATCTTTTGCTTTATGTTTATTTCTCCTCCACTTCCCAGATGGTCGAATATTCCAGAAAAGACAATTTCTGCTGAATCTTCTTTTTTCACTTCCCTTGCTGTTGTTATTGTTGTTGTTGTTGTTGTTATTGTTGCTGATGTTGCTATTATTGTTATTGCTGCAGCTGTTGTTGTTGTTGTTGTTATTGTTGCTGTGGCAGTGGTAGTGGTGGTGGTGGTGGTGCTGTCGCTGCTGCTGCAGCTGTTGGTGTTGCTGTTGTTGGTAATGGTGTGACGGTTGTTGTCATTGGTGGTGGTGGTGGTGGTGGTGGTGAATGTTATGTTGTTGTTGTTGTTGTTGTTATTGCTGTTTTCGATGGTGATGGTAGTGTTGGCGTTAGTGTTGGTGATGGTGTTGTTACTGTTGTTGTTCTTCTTGGTGGTGGTGATGGTGGTGGTTGTGTGTTGTTGTTGTTTTTGTTGGTGGTGGTGGTTTTGGTGGTGGTGGTGGTGTTGGTGGTTGTGTTGGTGGTGGTGGTTGTGGTTTTGGTGGTTGTGGTTTTGGTGGTGGTTTTGGTGATGGTGGTGGTGGTGGTGGTGGTGGTGGTGGTAGTGCTGGTGGTGGTGGTAGTGCCATTGCTGTTATTTTTGATAATGTCCGTATTGGTAGTGTTGTTGTTATTGGTTGTGATAGTGGTGGTGGTGGTAACAGTAATGTAGCTGATGGTATTGTTGTTGTCGTTTTTCTTGTTGCTGTTGCTTCTATGGTTGTAGCTGCTACAGCTGTTGTTAGTGGTGATGGTAGTGGTAATGGCGTTGTTACTGCTGTTCTTGTTGTTGCTTGTGGTAGTAGTAGTGGTGTAGGTGTTGTTGATGTTATGGCTATTATGGTTATTGGCTCTCTTTTCGTCCTCATTGCTTTTGTTGTTTGTACTGTTGTTGCTTTTGTTTTTGTTGTTGCTGTTACTACTACTGTTATCGTTGTGGTGATTTTTGTTTTTCTTGTAGCAGTTGTTTCTGATGTTGTTGTTGTTATTGCTGTTGCTGCTGTTGTTGTTGTTGTTGTTGCTGCTGCTGCTGCTTTTGTTGTTGTTGTTGTTCTTGTTATTGTTGTTCTTGCTGTTGTTGTTGTTGTTGTTCTTGCTGTTGTTACCGTTTAATCTTAGTGCCGATCTCAGATCTATGTTTTAAAAGGCTCCCACCCGTGACTATCCCGTTATATTTACTGCGATGTAACTACAAGTCACTAAAGGGACTGAATTGTGACACTGGATAAAATGCGAAGAGAAAAATCCGAAAAGGGTTTTTAGGTGGTCAACTTTACCTTTTGACCATCCGAAATCGATCGAACGTTCAATCGAAAAATAAGTAAATAGATAGAGTGATTGATATATAAATCGATAGATAGATAGACAGACAGACAAATAGATAGATAACTGATAGATAGATAGATAGATAGATAGATACATACATACATACATACATACATACATACATACATACATACATAGGCAGGCAGGCAGATGGATAGATAGGTAGATAGACTGATACATACATACATACATACATACATACATACATACATACATACATATTAACATAAAGTTGAAGATCAGTGAAAAAGAGAACACCTACGCTGAACTATTGAG
>NW_021832326.1:17500-31172 GCF_006345805.1 Octopus sinensis | reverse complement strand
TGAGTAAAACTGCGATGGACTGGTTTCCTGTCCAGCTGGGGCGAACACATACGCTACAGAAACCGGGAAACCGGGTCCATGAGCCTGGCTAGGCTTGAAATGGGCGACGTTTACCGTATATATATATATATATATATAGTGTGTGTGTGTGTATTCTTTTTTCTTTCTTTTCTTCTTTATTTTTGCTTCAGTTATTTAGCTGCGGCCAAGCTGGAGCACCTCCTCCTTTAGTCGAGCAAATCGACCCCCAGGACTTATTCTTTTTGCAGGCCTAGTACTTATTCCATCTGTCTCTTTTACCGAGCCGCTAAGTTACCAGGTACGTAAACACACCAACATCGGTTGTCAAGCAATGCTAGGGGGAACAAACACAGACACACAAACATACACACACCCATACACACACACGCAGGCTCGCAGTGACGCACACCCACCCACACGCACACACACACACACACACACACACAACACATATATATATATATATATATATATATTATATATATACATAATAACAAAAAAATGAATAAAAGATATGCATATATACATACATACATGTACGTACCTACATCTATATGTATATATACATGCATATATGGGTACAGGACACCAAAAAACGTCGAACACAATGAGAAACGAAAACATAAAAACAAAACCAAGGAAATGGACATTTTTCTTAAACAACGAAAAACTAGAGTACAAGACATACAACACAAGGAACATTCCCCTTCTTCAGCCGCCTCTGTTTCATCTACTCCGCGTTGCGAAGGTAAAGGCGAGGCACGACTTCGTTGAAACAGTCCTTCCCGCAAAAGCAAATTAAATAACATATGAGATTTTTTTGCGGAGAGGTAAAAATGGTAACAAAAACAGGACAGTAAAAACAATACAAAATAAAAACAGTAAAAGACAGGACAAGGAGAATAACAGTAGGATGAACATTAAGGGCTGTTAAGCCTCTACGAATGAAAAAAATATTTTGAACGCTTTGAGAACGGCGAGAGAGACAGAGAAAGCCGTCTACATTGGATGGAAGCAGGGAGAGAGAGAGAGAGAGAGAGAGAAGAGAGGAAGACAGACAGACAGACAGACAGACAGAGATGGTGATGTCTTCGAAAGGAGAAGCACAGAATGTCTAAGGGAGAACGGGCCTATTCGATAAAATCGACCGCAATGCTTTACTATACTTGTTTTCAACTCTTTACGTGCTGAGCTGAAAAGCCATCGTGCACAATTTAGCTGTCATCATTCTGGGGCCGATGAAATTAAAATACCGGTCATGAATCCAATATCCCCTAACCACTAAGCCAAACCCCAACCCTCCACAGAAGTTTATGCGATGTTCTTCATATCTATCGGATTACAACCAACGCCCCAGTTACGCCATGTTCAATACGTTAGATGCCCGAGTTTGGATCTCTGAGCTACGGCAAAGACAGGCTCACAACACTTTTCCCATTTTTCTCCATTATATGCAGGCGTGGCATAAGAATAATAAAGAGAAATGTCATTAGGACTCTCAAAGCACAATTGTATTGAAGGTCTGCAGAGACCCAGCCCTTGTGTTGGCTGACTATATATCGCATATGTGTCTGTGTGTGTGTGGTTGTGTTGCGTGTGTGTGTATGTGATATATATATCTATATATATATATATATATATTATATATAAATAATATATATATATAAAAATAGATAGATACATTGATAGATAGATATTAATATATATAATATATATTATATATATATATATATTATTTACGTGTATGTATATATATGTGTGTGTATGTGTATATATATATTATATATAATATCAATATATATATAATATATATAATATATATATATATACATATATACATACATTGTGCTATATATAGAGAGAGTGATTTATATATACGCACACATATCTTTATAAGTAATATATATATATATATATATATATATGTATATATATACGTACATATACATGTGTACATGTATATGTACACGTACATACGATTGTATATACGCACATATATATGCACATATATGTAAACATATATATTTGCGTAGATATATATATATGTATGCACTCACACTCGCGCACGCACGCACACACATATGCATGCTCTGCGCATGTGTGTATACGTTTCTCACACAAGGAATAGCAAACCAACCACAGGCCCTTGTGGCCAATAGAGATAAACATCATCATCATCATCATCATCATCTCATCATCATTATTATTATTATTGTTATCATTAATATTATTATTATTATTATTATTATTATTAATATTATTATTATTATCATTATTATTATTATTATTATTATTATTATTGTTATTATTATTATTATTATTATTCAATGCAGATTCCTACCAGAAGCGTCTTATTTTAAATATTTATCATTGCAGAAAGAGGCCAAGTTTGTGGTTTATATAATATCTCCTTGAAGTCTGGGAAACGACAAATTGGCCATTGACAGCCATGCATTGACAACAACAACAACAACAACAGCAGCAACAACAACAACAACGACAGAACAACTGACGACAACGGCAGCAGCAACAACAATAACAACCACTGTGACTATAACAGCAAAAACCTTTTTAATAGAGGCACGAGGCCTGAATTATATCGACCCTTGTGTTCAACTGGTTATAATTCCATTGACCCCGAAAGGATGGAAGGCAAAGTCGACCTCGGCGGAATTTGAACTCAGATTCTGAACGATTCTGCCAGCTCGTCGCATCTAATAATAATAGTAATAGCAATAATAATGATTTCAAAGTTTTTGCCACAAGGGCAGCTTGGCGGGAGGGGACTAAGTCGATTACATCGACCCCATCGGGTAACCGGTACTTATATCATCGACCCCGAAAGGATGAATGGCAAAGTCGACCTCGGCGGAATTTGAACTCAGAACGTCTCGGTAATAATTATAATACTTTCTGCTATCTGTACAATGACTGAAATTAGTGGCCAGGGAGCTAGTCGATTATAATTATATCGACCCTAGGACTCAACCGGTACTTATATCATCGACCCCGAAAAGTCGACCTCGGCGGAATTTGAACTGAGAACATAAATACAGACGACATACCACTGAGCATGTCGCCCGGCGTGCTAACAATTCTGCTAGCTCTCCACCTTGCTCGGTGCCTTAATAATAATAAGAAACCTTTCTGTTATAGGCACAAGGCCTGAAATTTTCTAAGGCAGGGGTCTAGTCGATTACACCGGCCCTAGTATTACTTTCATCGACCCCAAAGTGTAGAAGGCAAAGTCAACCTCGGTAAAATTTAAACTTAGATCATAGAGAGGGACGAAATGCCGCTATGCATTTTCTCCGACGCCCTAACCATTCTCCCAGCTTACCGCCTTTAAAAATTAATGGTTTCAAATTTTGGGACAAGGCCAGCAATTTTAAGGGGTACATCGATCCCAGTACTTGAGTTATACTTCTTTTATCCACCCAGAAAAAAAAGTGCAAGAGAGAAGTCGACCTCGGTGGAATTTGAACTCAAACATAAAGACGGGTTAATGCAGATAGATAGATAGATAAATAGATAGATAGATAGATAGACAGACAGACAGACAGACAGACAGACAGATAGATAGATAGATAGATAGATAGATAGATAGATAGATAGATAGATAGATAGATAGATAGATAGATAGACAGATAGATACATACATACACAGATATGTATATATATATATTAGATAGATAGATAGATAGATAGATAGATAGATAGATAGATAGATAGATAGATAGATAGATATACACATGTATGTATATATGCCTGTATGTGCGTAAATACGTGCGTATATATAGATATCTGGCATTCATTTACAGGGGGGAAGAGGGTAGTGACGATGAAATAATTACAAAACTAATTAATTTATTCATTCACCCATTCATTCACTCGTTCATTATGCCTCTATAGAGGTAATTACACTATCGCGCTAATTAAATTCTATAGAGTTAATTATCATTCTATCGGAATAATCGGCCTCCGTAGACTTCTCCATAGATTCTTACCTATACTCTGTATCAGTGAGAGTGGAGGCGCAATGGCCCAGTGGTTAGGGCAGCGGACTTGCGGTCGTAGGATCGCGGTTTCGATTCCCAGACCGGGCGTTGTGAGTGTGTATTGAGCGAAAACACCTAAAAGCTCCACGATGCTCCGGCAGGGGGTGGTGGTGATCCCTGCTGTACTCTTTCATCACAACTTTCTCTCACTCTTACTTCCTGTTTCTGTTGTACCTGTATTTCAAAGGGCCGGCCTTGTCACTCTCTGTGTCACGCTGAATATCCCCGAGAACTACGTTAAGGGTACACGTGTCTGTGGAGTGCTCAGCCACTTACACGTTAATTTCACGAGCAGGCTGTTCCGTTGATTCGGATCAACCGGAACCCTCGTCGTCGTAACCGACGGAGTGCTTCCATCCATCCCATCAGTGAGAGATCGTTTACCTCAGTGGTTCTCAACCAGGGTCCATGTGACCCTGGGGTATCCATATGACCTTTGGCCTTCCATGTGACTTTTGGGGGTCCATATAAGATTTTGCTGGGGAAATTTATGAAAACTTAATCGCTTATATTTCTTCAATGCACAAAATATTTTTTTGCAATTTTCCTATGAAATTCCTACTAATATATTAATATATAATTAAAAACATATAATTGGATATTTTAAAACATGGAATTGCTATGAAGGTCAGCCTCAGAGCAAAATAAGAATCAAAGGGGTTCATAGATCAAATATGATTGAGAGCCAATGATTTTCATGGTCGCTTCAACCGGCTAGAAATAGCAACTAAGTTTCTTATTTCTTTATTGCCCACAAGTGGCTAAACATAGAGGGGACAAACAAGGACAAAGGGATTAAGTCGATTACATCGACCCCAGTGCGTAACTGGTACTTAATTTATCGACCCTGAAAGGATGAAAGGCAAAGTCGACCTCGGCGGAGTTTGAACTCAGAACGTAAAGACACACGAAATACTTATTTCTTTACTACCCACAAGGGGCTAAACACAGAGAGGATAAACAAGGACAGACAGATGGATTAAGTCGGTTATATCGACCCCAGTGCGTAACTGGTACTTAATTTATCGACCCTGAAAGGATGAAAGGCAAAGTCAACCTCGGCGGAATTTGAACTCAGAACGTAACGGCAGACGAAATACGGCTACGCATTTCGCCCGGCGTGCTAACGATTCTGCCAGCTCACCGCCAAAATTCAGCTAAATTTCTCTTAGATCACACTCCATCGTCTTAATCCTTTCACTGCGAAATTAAAAATCGTGCGTTTGGTTAATGCAGTCGTCTGGGTGGTTCCTGTTAGGGATTATATTTTTCATCCTTAATTAAATCTTTCTGCAAAATTACTTTTCATGGTTATTCTAGTGATTATGTTAAATATCTAACCAACAAGTGAAATTGGTATTTCTGCTTCTATAAAAAAAAAAAAAAAAAAATAGTTTTAGTCATGACATTCTTAAGCAAAAGATAGATTGGTACGAGTGTGAGTCAAAATGTAATACCATTTTGTTTAGGGCACGTATAATTACCAACACAGGAACATGTGTCATACATCAAAACGGTCCTCTGTGGATCACATCCCTACTTCCCATCATCATCATCATTGTTCGACCGTGGTCGAGACAATGGAATTTACCATGCTACGCCCAAACTTCACGGTCCATCATGGCATTACGGAGGTCCTGTTGCTGGATGCCTATATCTCTGGAGATTACATCAGGGTAGGAGAGTGTGCGCCCTCTGGTATTGCGAGTAGATGGCTTCCAGAGGAGAAGGGTAGAAATCACTTCTTTTTCAGCTCTACAACAATGTCCAGCAAACTGGACTCTCCTACCTTTCGCAAGAGATGAGACAGGTGGTAGTTTCCCATATATTTGCATTTTGGTTGGATGGCGCTTCCACGAGAGATTTTGAGCTCTCGTAAGGAGGCGAGTGTAGGTTCCATCCAACCGCCTCTCAAGCTTCTTTGATAACGTCCAGGTTTCTGAGCCATATAGTAGAATTGGTTCGACTGTGGCTTTGAAGATTTCAAGTTTGAAGTCTCTACTTAGATTTGATGACCAGATCTTATGCATGTCCTACTTCCCAACATAGTCACCGTTTCTCTCAATAGTAATGTTCCACCTTCGAATGAGAGCATGTATCCCTGCCCCGTAAAATTCTATTGACTGTTCTTTGAGTCACTTCTTCACTATAGTTTTCACTTCCTCGTCACTGGAAAAATTTAGCACCTTCAAACAATCATCTCTTCGGCCCCATGAAAGAGGGTTTGAGAGGCAAACATTATTTCAGTGACGAGGAAGTGAAAACTGTAGCGAAGAATTGGCTCAAAGAACAGTCAACAGAATTTTACGGGGCAGGGATGCATGCTCTCATTTGAAAGTGGAACATTGCTTTTGAGAGAAACGGTAACTATATTGAGAAGTAGGGATGTGATCCACAGAAGACCAGGCTTTTTTGTTCATTTTTTTTGCCGAGTCGGTTGTCAAACGACGTTGAGAGGTGGGGGAGTCAAACACAGACACACAAACATATACATATATATATATACGACGGGTTTCTTTCAGTTTCCGTCTACTAAATCCACTCACAATGCTTTGGTTGGCCTGAGGTTATAGTAGAAGACACTTGCCCAAGGTGCCATGCAGTGGGACTGAACCTGGAACCATGTGGTTGGTAAGCACGCAACTTACCACGCAGACACGCCTGCATCTATATATACTATATATTTCGAAGAATTGGAAAATTCCGCCTATTCCTGACTGACTTGGTATCTTTCCAGCCTTATCATTTAATGTGTAAGGAGGATAGCACTTTTATCCTTTTACTTTTTTATTTTTTATATTTTAGTTTCTGTTTTTCGTTTTCCATTGTTTACTGTCTTCATTTTCTATATGTTGCCTTCACAGTTTTTTTTTCTTTTTTTCGTTTTACGCGTGTCTTCTATTATTCAATTTCTTTAGTTAGTTATGTTATGTGGTTTGCGTCTGAAGAATATGGTTGAGTTCTCTTCAGATATGAAACTATTAGTAGCGCTTTAATACATGTATTTTGACCTTTAAATAAATAACATATATATGTATTTATATTTATATTTATATTTATTGGAAATCAAAAACAAGTAAAGGCTTTTTATGAAAAGTAACGATAGATATATACAATTAGACGAACTGAGGTAGGAATAAAAGTAATATAAGTCATTATTGTGAACTGTTAAAGAGATTCAAAAGCATACCGGTTTCGTGAATTTACTAATCATTGCTTTGAATGCACACCGATTAATGAACGGTGTCAGGTCTACTAGTCCCTGAGTAAAACGATAATGTGTAAGGGAGGTATATATATATATATATATATATATATATATAGATATATATATATAAGGATAAAATGTTTTCAAAAAAATTTTTTTAAACAATTTATCAGTGTCCAGCATATTAAAATACCTTTTAAGGTAAAAATTATAAACACGTAAAAGATAAAGATTACGTATTACAATATGTGTAAGGTAGCCATGTATAATTTAGTGTTGCTGTGGTTGATTTTCTTGTTTTTGTTGTTATTGTTGTTGCTGTTGTTGCTGTTGTTGTTTTTGTTTTGTTGCTATTGCTTTTGTTGTTGTTGCTGCTGCTGCTGCTGTTGCTGTTGTTGTTTTTGCTGCTACTGCTGCTGCTGCTGTTGTTGTTGTTGATGTTACTGCTGCTGCTGCTGTTGTTGTTTTTGCTATTGTTGTTGTCGTTACTGCTGTTTTGTTTTTGCTGTTGTTGTTGTTGTTGTTGTTTAACCACAGGTCAGGACCGATCGAGTATAACAAATAACCATCCTCTCTTTCACTACACCAGGCACTACATTGCCAAAGTGCCCTTCCATTATTAATAAGACAGTAGGGTTTGAATCCAGAGAGATTTGCGGTCCCTGTACCGCGTGCGTGTATAATACACGACAGAGTGGAGGCGCAATGGCTCAGTGGTTAGGGCAGCGGACTCGCGGTCATAGGATCGCGGTTTCGATTCCCAGACCGGGCGTTGTGAGTGTTTATTGAGCGAAAACACCTAAAGCTCCACGAGGCTCCAGCAGGTGGTGGTGGTGATCCCTGCTGTACTCTTTCACCACAACTTTCTCTCACTCTTACTTCCTGTTTCTTTTGTACCTGTATTTCAAGGGGCCGGCCTTGTCACTCTGTGTCACGCTGAATATCCCCGAGAACTACGTTAAGGGTACACGTGTCTGTGGAGTGCTCAGCCACTTACACGTTAATTTCACAAGCAGGCTGTTCCGTTGATTCGGATCAACCGGAACCCTCGTCGTCGTAACCGACGGAGTGCTTCCATCCAATACACGACAGGGTATAAAAGATATCGGGGTGAGGAGAAGGCATATTTTTTACTCAACAGAATGCATTGAAAACCGAACTGGAATACTTAATTGTGTAAGGTTGAATGACGGAGTGGAATGAACGAGACTCAGTCTAATTTCAGGAACAATATGTTTACCATTCTGTAGCAATTTGGACTTCAGACACGCTTTCAGGTAAATGCATTATTCGAATTCTTGTTCCATTACAAAGTCCATTAACTTTATTTTTAAAGTTTGCAGTAACATTCTTTTTTTCAAAGTCATATTATGAGAATTCAAAGCGCCTGGCCGAGTGGTTAGAGTGCTGAACTCACGAACGCGAGAATATAGTTTCGATTCCCGGATTGGGTGGTGGTGCGTTGTGTTTTTTTTTTTACTCCGTTTCACATTGCTCCTCCAGTCTGTTCAGCAGTGAATGTGTAACTCTGGCGTCCTGTTCGGGACAAGACTCATTAAGCCACCTGTGACCCCGGCTCACCCAAACCTTTAATCCCCGTTACCCATGAACTCAAACTTCTGCCATTTCTCAGTAACCCTTGCTGACCGGAAATTTCTTTAATCCCCCCTGCCTCCTACAAATCCTTCCCTCAACACTATTATGAGAATTCAAAGCGCCTGGCCGAGTGGTTAGCGTGTTGAACTCACGAACGCGAGAATATAGTTTCGATTCCCGGATTGGGTGGTGGTGCGTTGTGTTTTTTTTTTTACTCCGTTTCACATTGCTCCTCCAGTCTGTTCAGCAGTGAATGTGTAACTCTGGCGTCCTGTTCGGGACAAGACTCATTAAGCCACCTGTGACCCCCGGCTCACCCAAACCTTTAATCCCCGTTACCCATGAACTCAAACTTCTGCCATTTCTCAGTAACCCTTGCTGACCGGAAATTTCTTTAATCCCCCCTGCCTCCTACAAATCCTTCCCTCAACACTATTATGAGAAATCAAAGCGCCTGGCCGAGTGGTTAGCGTGTTGAACTCACGAACGCGAGAATATAGTTTCGATTCCCGGATTGGGTGGTGGTGCGTTGTGTTTTTTTTTACTCCGTTTCACATTGCTCCAGTCTGTTCAGCAGTGAATGAGTAACTCTGGCGTCCTGTCCGGGACAAGACTCATTAAGCCACCTGTGACCCCGGCTCACCCAAACCTTTAATCCCCGTTACCCGTGAACTCAAACTTCTGCCATTTCTCAGTAACCCTTGCTGACCGGAAATTTCTTTAATCCCCCCTGCCTCCTACAAATCCTTCCCTCAACACTAAAGAACAATGCCTCACTCAGATTTAGCATTAAAACTAGGATTAAAATTCTTAAATATATTTACTAACCATGAACATTAAACTTACGTTTTAACCCAATGGAGTCTCAATTCATACCCAGTAAATAATTATAAAGATTGAAATTTTTCTTATTTACCTTTTATATAAACCTTGATGAAAACAGGAGCTCAGCCGACATATTTCTACGAGTCGCATATTAACGGTCGAAGTGCCGCATGTGGTTCGCGAGCCGCGGTTTGGCCACCCCTGACATATATATTGAACCTACACAGAGAAGCAGACACAAGCACACATAAACATACCCACACAAGCACACATAAACATACCCACACATACGCACATACACACATACACTTCTGTTGCCTTGAATTCCTTCTGTCAAAGATAAACAGTTACTACGAAACACAGAAGGAAACGGAAACAAAAATAATCGTTAACAATGCAGTCGAGATAAAAATGGAGTCTACAGCCTCGTTTTGACATTTTACTTGCACATAGAGACCTACCACAGCGTGCGTCTGCTGATCGTTCATTGTTGGCCACTTTAGTCTCTTTATCTCACGTCAGACATGTCTGGTCACCTGTAAGAGATAATGTCATGGGAATACTGTGTCACACATTCACACACACACACACACACACACACACACACACACCACACACACACATACACACACATACACACATAAACTATAAATGGTGATTGATCTTCAAGATATATTTATATAGACATGTGTCTCTGTCTACGTGTCACTTGAGAGAGGACATCCACATGCCGGGACACAGTGACACACGCACACACACACATACGCACACAGACACATAGACACACACACACATACTCTCACATACACACATACACATATATGTGTACACCCACACACGCACACGAGCGCGCGCACACACACACACAGACACAAGCGCACAAAAATTCGTACACAAATACACACACAAACCCCGTGGCCTTTATAGACACACTCACACACATACTCTCACATACACGCATACACATATATATGTACACACATACCCACACACGCACACAAACACACTCACACAAGCGCACACAAATTCGTACACAAATACACACACAAACCCCGTGGCCTTTATAGACACACTCACACACATACTCTCACATACACGCATACACATATATATGTACACACATACCCACCCACACACGCCACACAACACACTCCCACAAGCGCACACAAATTCGTACACAATACACACACAAACTCCGTAGCCTTTATAGACACACTCACACACATACTCTCACACACGCATACACATATATATGTACCACACATACCCACACACGCACACAAACACACTCACACAAGCGCACACAAATTCGTACACAAATACACACACAAACTCCGTAGCCTTTATAGACACACTCACACACATACTCTCACATACACGCATACACATATATATGTACACACATACCCACACACGCACACAAACACACTCACACAAGCGCACACAAATTCGTACACAAATACACACACAAACTCCGTAGCCTTTATAGACACACTCACACACATACTCATACATGCGTATGGTAACATACATAAGGCACACACAGACACACACATAAAGCACGCCCACACACAGAACACACACCCTCACAAACAAACACATGCACTTCTATACACACACACACACACCACATATATGTGCTCTCTATATACAAACACACACACACACATGAGGTACGCTTCACGCAAGCACGCACCCACATAACCCAAACACGTGCATTTACATAAGGCACGGGTGCATACATGCACATGCACACACAGACACATGCACACACAGACACATGCACACACAGACACATGCACACACAGACACATGCACACACAGACACACGCACACACACACGGAAACAGTCACATATACGTGTGCCATCTATATATCTGTTCTGTTCTGTTCTGTTCTGACCCCCTTCGGTCATGAATGACCATGGGATTGCACCTAGAAAGTTACCCTCCGAGGCACAAGTCTGGGCAAGGTCGCTTATGGAAGACCAGCAGTAGCCCATGCATACCAGCCTCCCCTCTCCACGCTACCAGTATTATCAAAGGGAAAGGCAAAGGGGCCGATACAGCTTGGCACCAGTGACGTCGCAGCTCATTTATTAACGTGCAAGTGGATGAGCACTCCACAGACACGTGTACCATTAAGGTTGGCCCTTTGAAATACAGGTACAACATGTATGAGAATGTGTGTGTTTGTGCGTTCCTTATGTAGGTATATGTGTGTGTGTTGAGACATGCACATGTTTGTGTATGTCGGCATGCGAGCGTAGCTTTAGGTGTTTTCGTTCAATAAACACTTACAATGCCCGATCTGGGAATCGAAACCGCTATCCTACGACCGCGAGTCTGCTACCCTAACCACTTGGCCATTGCACCTCCACTATAGCTACAATAAACTAATATTTATTTCTGTATTGCCCACAAGGGGCTAAACATAGAGGGGACAAACAAGGAGAGACAAACGGATTAAGTCGATTACATCGACCCCAGTGCGTAACTGGTACTTATTTAATCAACTCCGAAAGGATGAAAGGCAAAGTTGACCTCAATGGAATTTGAACTCAGAACGTAACGGCAGACGAAATACCTATTTCTTTACTACCCACAAGGGGCTTAACACAGAAGGGACAAACAAGGACAGACAAACGGATTGAGTCGATTACATCGACCCCAGTGCGTAACTGGTACTTATTTAATCGACACCGAAAAGATGAAAGGCAAAGTCGACCTCGGCGGAATTTGAACTCAGAACGTAATGGCAGACGAAATACTGCTAGACATTTCACCCGGCGTGCTAACGTTTCTGCCAGCTCGCCGCCTTAACAATAAATTAATACTGAAGGAATTAAATACCAATTATAAACGCGCAAAGGATACTGCATTCGATGATATTAATAAAAATGTGCTTATGGATATATGCACGTATTAATTTGTTGACGTGCGTGGCTTATTGGTACGGGTGTTGAGCTCATGATCGAAAGATTGTGGTTTCGATTCTTGCACTGGCCGACGTGTTGTGTCTTTGAGATAAAACACTTTATTTCACGTTGCTCCAGTCCACTCAGCTGGCAAAAGTGTGTAATCCTGCGAGGGATTGGCGTCCCGTCCAGATGGGGAATATATGTCATGAAACCGGGAAACCGGCCCTTTTGAGTGGGTATGACTCGGGAAGGAGTTGTACTACTACTATATGTATGTAAGTATAATGCGAGAGTATATGTAGTAGTAGTAGTAGTAGTAGATAAATATCACGTGATCACGTGACCGACAAGACTTTCAGATGTTGTAACATCGCTAGTCACAATGCGCTTTGCATCGTTTTAGCCTTCGAATGGTACTACTACATCATAAGTGGAAAGTGTAACCTCTCGAAAGAGCTGTTCTTCACTCCTGCTCCAGAGCGTCGGCTGCGGGGTCACTCCGAAAAACTCTATCTGCGACGATTTCATCTCAATCGAAGGAGAGGGGCTTTCTCCGTCCGGGTTGCGGATCCGTGGAATAAGCTGCCGGACGGGATAGTGAAGATGCCGACGACCGCTCGGTTCAAAGTCTCTCTTGACCAGAAATGGTCTGAACTCTTTGCATGAACACCCTCCCTGTACATAACTCCATGTCCCCCTACATGGCCTTGCTTTTTGCTTTTTGAGCCAAAAACTTAACTTAACTTAACTTACTTAACTGGCTGGGCGAAAAGGCCAACATTCCCACCCCCACTGATGGAAAAGGGTATTGGAGCAGCGTGAAATGAAGTGTTTTGCTCAAGAACACAATGCGCAGCCCACTCTGGGAGTCGAACCTACGCTTTTGCCGAACAGCTTAATTACGGGGACGTAAACACACCAACATCGGTTATCAAGCGATATTGGAAACAAACATAGACACACAAACATACACACATATATAAATATATATATATATTCTGTCCCCTGCCTTCCACCCTCTTTGATTCCCTCTCTCTCTGTCTC
>NW_021832326.1:0-12500 GCF_006345805.1 Octopus sinensis | reverse complement strand
CAAAATTGCTAACGGCATATCTTCCGGCTCTACATTCTGGCTTCAAATTCCGCAGAGATCGACTTTGCTTTTCATCCTTTCGGGGTCGATAAAATAAGTACCAGTTAAACACTGGGGTCAATATAGTGAAATATCCCCTTCCCATTGAATTTCAAGCCATGTATCTATAGCAGAAAGAATTATTTTCTCCTTTATTTGTCCCCTCGTTTTCCCTTTACTTTTCCCAGCCTCGTTCCGCTTCTTCCTTCTTTTTTCTTTCTTCCTTCTTCTTTCTTCATTTTCTAAGTCTTTGAGAAGATGGATGAATTTTTATCCTAACATTCCTTCTGCCCATTTTCTTTCCATTTTTATTCATAACTTCATTCATTTCTCCTTCTATTTACCTTTCTTTCTTGCCTCGACTCATTTGATATCTTTATTCAAGAATTAAGAACGACTTTCTGGTCATTCTAGTGATTTCATACGCTATTATATCTTCCTTTCCTTTTTTCCTTCCTTTTTCTTTCATTTCTTGCAGGAATTGGTCTGCGACCATGCTGGAGCATCGCTTCGAAGGGTTTAGTCGAGCAAATCGATTTGTCTAGTTATTTTTATGTCTGGTACATATTTGCATATTCTAGCAGTCTCTTTTGCCGAACCGCTAATTTGAAATAAGGTTGGCATGGAGCGAGAGAATAAATACAAAGATATACACCCGCGCACGCACGCGCACACACAAACACACACACACAAACACAGATAGATAGACAGACAGACAGACAGACACATAGATAGATAGATAGATAGATAGATAGATAGATAGATAGATAGATAGATAGATAGATAGATAGATAGATAGATAGATAGATAGATAGATAGATAGATAGATAGATAGATTGATAGATAGATAGATAGATAGATAGATAGATAGATAGATAGATAGATGATAGATGGATAGATAGATAGATAGATAGACACATAGATAGATAGATAGATAGATAGATAGATAGATAGATAGATAGATAGATAGATAGACACATAGATAGATAGATAGATAGATAGATAGATAGATAGATAGATATGTTTCTTTATTAGCCACACAGGGCTGCACACAGATAGAACAAATTACAAGGTAGAGCTTTTCTTTTGAAGGTTTAAAAAATAAAAAATAAAAAATTAAAAAAAATAAAAAATAAGAAAAAAATAATAAAATAAAAATAAAATAAAAAAGGGGGTCGATCAAAAGGGATCGTAAAAGGAGAGAAAGAGGACAAAAAAAAGGGGGGGTAAAAAAAGGGGAGAGGAAAAAAATTGATCAATAGGGATCGTTATCACAGAAATGTCAATATGAAGTGTAAGGGGGGGGACAGGTGAGGTTTACCCGTGGAAAGAAAAGCCTACGGAAAAGACCACGGTAACCTCGGTCAATGAAGTCACATGTTATATTTCTTTTTTTTTTTTTTTTTTTTGCAAATAAGCAACTCTCTGTATTATTTTACGGTTCATAGAATCATAGTCAAGGTGGCTTCGTCATTCATACGTGCCATTCTTGCTACATTCACCCATCTTTTTTTAAAACATTCACTAGACAAAACTTGCCTCTCTACTCTCACTTTTTCTTCAAGTGATACTTGAAGAAGTTGATGAGAGATTGACCAGAGAGGAAAGTGTTTGTCTCTAATCCTTTCAGACGCGTCCACCAGATACATTCTTTCGCCATAGCCACAAGTATGATAAAAATAGCTCTTCCTTCCCGTTTGAAGGAAGGAGGCGTGACGATATTAACGATAGACTCGGCTGATAAACCGACACGTCCCACACACGGACAGCAGTCGTTCGACATAAGCCCCAGGTGGGAAATGGCTGGACACTGCACGATTGCGTGCAGAGCGGTTTCGTCGCTCTGCCCGCATCTCGGGCAGGTCGGCCCCGTGTTTCTCGAGCCATGCCTATAGAGCTTATCCCGAACGGGTAGCGCTTCTCGGTAGCACCGCCAGGCCAGGGATCTCTGGAAGTTGTCCATAGGTCCCGGGCCGAAAGTCGTTTGAAACAGGCGGTCAGGTATTCCTCGTCGACGCCCAGGTTTGCCCCGAGCTCGTCGTCGTACCTCCCCTCCACTAATCCCCTATAGAATGCTTTGGTTGTGTTGAAGTCACTCAAGGTCGACCCGGGACGGCAGAGTTGCTTGAGAGCAACGCGACACTCGCGGTGCCATTCGCCCTTCTTCGGCCTCTTTTTGATCCGCGACTGTAGTTCGGTCATGGAGACGAGTTGCGGGAATGCGTGCCTCACAAACGGCGACCACCCCTGTTCACCGTCGTCTACATAGAGCCGGAGATGTCGCAGTCTCAGCGCGTGTCTGCGCATCATCAACCACGGCATGCCCAGCCCTCCTTTTAAACGGGTTTGTTGACAGCAAATGGATCGCCTGACCATCGGGACGCATCCTTTCCACAAGAAGCGGAAGAGGATGCGTTCTAGTTTGGTGATGGTAGGGTCGGGACAAGGTACGACGGTCAGGCGGTAGTAGATGATGGACGCGATGTACGCGTTCCACCACACCTCCGCCCGACCTTTTAGGGACAGTTTCCTCTCGGCCCATTGCTGGGCGAGAGTGACCACCCTACTCGTTATCTCGTTCCAGTTCTTCTCCATTTGGAGGTCCGGACCGAACCAGACCCGAGCACTCAACCGGGCCGTCTGTCCACGTCCCACGACGGAGGTACTGGTGGACGGCATGGGTTTGCTTCTCCAGGTGCCGAGCCGCAAGCCCACTGACTTTTCCCGGTTGATTTTTGCTCCTGTCACCGCTTCGTAGTCTTTCAGTGTCCTCGCCGACCCGCTCGATGTGCTCGTGGCTTACACTATGACGGTGACGTCCGTCCGCGTATGCAGACACGCTCGTCCCGCATCCTAATTCTCGCGGAATGCCCCTCAGAGTCGCCAGCTTCCGCAGTAGTGGCTCAAGAGTCAATACGTATAGAAGCGCCGAGAGGGGGCATCCCTGACGGACCGAACGTGCAATGTCGAAGGGTCTCGATAGATGTCCATTTACGCGAATTACCGAACGGATGCCTCTGTACAAGGCAGCTATCCAGCCGCGGAAGACGGGACCGAAACCACCGCTCTCAGGACTGCCTCCAAGTATCGATGGTCTACCCTATCAAAGGCTTTCGATTGATCCAAGTTGATCAGGGCCCCACCATGCCAGGTTCGTTAACTACCCTGTCTATGATGTAGCGCATCAGATGGAGGTTGTCATGGATGCTCCGGCCCGGCACGGCGCACGTTTGTGCGTTGTCGACCAGTTTCTCCATGACAAGCGCCAACCTCTTGGCTAACACTTTGTCAAAATTTTCAGGTCTGCATTGAGCAGAGTGATTGGCCTAAAGTTATCTATAATGTTTCCCTTGTTTGGATCTTTCTTCAGCAGAGTTACAGCTCCTCGACTCACAAAACCGGGTATGCTCCCGTTTTGCTGCCATTTGCAGTATACCGCTGCCAAGACGTTCTCCAAACAGTCTGGCATACAATAGTAAAATTCGTAGGGTACCCATCCAAACCCGGTGATTTGTCCCTCGAGCATTCTGCCATCGCTTCCCGCACTTCCGGCCGCCGTGATGGCACCTTCGCAGCACCCTGCCTTTCTTGTCGAGAGTCGTGGCAGGCTATGTAGGTAGGCACTGAAGTCTACCCTACGTTCTTGCCCTCCACTCGTCCCGAACAGTCGGGCAAAATGCTGCTGAAAGGCCTCACACATTTTACTTGGCTCGAGCAATTCGCGCCCCTGTTCATCTACCAGTGACCGAATGGTGGCTTTGTTGCCCTGTTGCGCCTCTGCCACCCGGGCCTCTCTCGCAGCTCCAACACCTTCGTTCCTTAGAGCACGCATCCTAGCTCTGACAGCACATCCTTCGTGTTTGGCGTTGAAGTTTTGGTCGAGGGCCAACCTCGCCGCCAAAACGTCGGATGCGATGGCCGCTTCTAATTGCCTCTTCTAGCTTCTTAACTAGCTCACCCTCTACTCTATTTCTATCTATGGCTAGTGCTTTGCTGTACCTAATCGCTTCTGCTTTTACTGCTCTCTTGAGGGCAAACCACCATTGTTGTTGATGATGGCTCCCGTCAAAGCCCTCTTTACTAGTGTGCTAATCCGGTCTCTGAAAACTTGTCTGGACGGGAATGATGCGTTCAGTTTCCAGTACCCCAGGACCCTGTCTATGTGCCTTATCTAAGTCTAGCGTACACGTCAACCATTTGTGATCCGTGTAGCTGACTGTGTGGAATTGTGGACATCCTAAGTTATCCTTGTCTACTGTCCTACACAGTATCCTATCTAGATACGATCTCGACGACCACTGCGGTTGCTCCATGTCCACGTTTGTGCATTTGGGTGGTCGAGTCGGTAACCTGTCAGAAGTTGGATCGTCTGAGCAGGTCTCTGAGGCATTTGCATCCCCTTCTGTTTCTGTCTCTACCCACGTAGTCTACATGCGTGTCCAAGGTAGCATTCCAATCCCCCACTAAGAGTAAAGGACGAGACGTTCCCAAGAATACTTCTAGACGTCGAAATAATCCGCCCGACCTGTTAAGGCGGTGCGTAGACTGATACGAGTCGAAAAGCGCACCCATTGCTGCCGTCAACATCCAGAACGATCAGTCTACCCTCCGGGTCTACGAATATCGTCTTGACTTCGAGATCCAGGCTCTTGTGAAAAAGTACCGCGCGGTGCCACTACCGCCCATCCTCGGCAGACAGGGAGCGAAATAAATGTTAAACTGGTCCGCCAAACATGGACTTTAGGGCCCGTGGCTCGTGGAGTCTTGGTCTCAACTTATGGCTATGATTCCCAATCATGTGACTTGATGTCATTTAGGAGGTATCCTTGTTTCCAAGGAGACCCCAAGCCACGCGCATTCACACAACCAATCTTGACCATGATTCTATTGGGGTGTGTGCTTTAAAACACACAAGTGAAAGTACAGAGAGTTACTTACTTGTGTCGAAAGTTTTTGGCTTCCTCGTTCTTTGATGTGTCTTCGAGGAGGTTTCTATATAGTTTTTTTTGGGACAGATATTTCTGGAAACCCCCTACAGCATTTGGGAAGAGGGCTTTGAGTTTGTGGTGTGTGGTGTTTGTGTGATGTGTAGTATTTTGATGTGTTTGGGTGGTGTAGTGCGTGGATGATTGCTATTTTTTAAAGTCATCTTCACAAATGTTTGTGTATCCTGTGATGTACTCATTAGTTTGGAGTCTTTGTGTCTATCGCTGATAGCATTGTTTTTGGGTGTTGGTGCTTGTTTTGTTTGTGTATGGAGTTTTCAGGGTTCAGGTATCTCCCTGCTTTGTTTGCGATTTCTTGTTTGGTTTTTCTTGATCTTTTTCTTTTACCCCCCCTGTGGCTATTTGCCATTCTGTCGAACTTTCATCGTTAGATGAAAAGTCTGACGAATCAGCAGGGGGCAAGGGTAAAGCGTCTGGGTGTGTTTGTGCGGTTGTAGATATTGTTGTGGTGCGCGGGGAGGGTGTTTGCTGGGGGTTTGTTGTGGTTATTGTCTCTCCTACATCCTTGGTGCTTGTCTTCTTCTTCGTTGTTATTCTTTGGTTGGAATTGGTTTATTTGTTGTTTGGTGTTGAGATTCTGTTCTTGGCGCTGGTGTTGGTGTTGTTTGGTTGGGTTGGTTTGTTCTTTGTTGTTTTTCCTGCATTTCCGCATACAGCTTCTTGACTAGCTGTCCATATTGTGGTGTGGGCAATAATCCTGGCTTTGTGATTTTTCCTGTGGCTGTTGTTGTTGTTGTAATTTTGCGGCAGATTTGCACTCCTTTTTGAGGTGTGCCTCACTGCCACATGTATAGCATCGTGGCCTTCTGCCCTCGACTACTACGTATAACTTGCGGCCATCCTCAAGATGTACGTGGGTGGGGATTTTATTTATGTCCTCTTGACTTATGGGAAGAGGAACTCTATTCTCTTTCCCAGCCAGTCCTTGTTTTTCCGAAACACCGATATCTAGGATGTTTATGTCCTCCATTTCGGATGTTACGGCGGATGTAATCCACAGTGTTGTAGTCACTTGGGGACACCACTGATAATGACTTTCGTCACCTTCTGGCCGAGGTAACTCGGTGTCAACGTTAGTTCGTCAGAATGAAGGGTTATCGTTGAGAATTTCTTCGCCACCTTCATTCTGAAAAAACCACCTGTACGTGTGCGAACTTGTTCGCCCAAGTCACACAATCCTTGTATCCCCAGATGGGGCGTAAGCACTTTTCGACTTTGTCTGTGCTTGCCTTTTCTGGACTTTTTGTTTTTTTATTTGTGATTTTATATACAATTGTCTTTTTTTTTCTCCTCATTCAGTATGTGCTGAGGTATGTGTAAGAGTATTTTTCCGTTTTTGATTTGTAATAAGTTTCTCTGCAATCTTTAATCTGTTGTGTAGTAAACGAAACTTTTGTTACCTTTTCTTTTATCGCCTCGGCGAAGTTTGTTGTTGTTTTGTTATTGTTGTTACTGTTGATGTTGATGGCAGGGGTGTGGGTTGTAGGTTTGTGGTTGCTGATTATGCAACTAGCAAGGGTGGAAAATTGCCTGCGTAATTAGTCCTGCATTAGCGCAAATTTCGGCATTTCGTTTGCTTGTCGTCGTTATTTTTTCACTTGTTGGTGATGGAGTGAGCAGTGGTTGAAGGGAATTGTTGTTGTCGTCGTCGTCGTTGTTGTTGTTGTTGTTGTTGTTGTTTGTTTGTCGTTCTTGGTGACGGCGGTGGTGTTAGTAGTATTAGTAGCATTGACGGCACGGTCTTTGGTGGCGGTGATGGTGATTTGGTATTGTTATTGGTGGCGACGTCTTTAGTAGGGATAGCAGTTTTTAGTAGCAGATTCTGCCATGGTGTTGTTGTCGGTGTTGGTGGTGGTGGTGACTCACTGATGGTGTTGACGGTGCTTGGCCTTGCGACCTTTGTTTTGTATTTGTTGCTGTTGTCGATGTTGATGGTGGCGGAGTTGTCAGGTTCAGCGTAAGGTAACAGAGCATCCTGTTTTTCTGCCTCTCCGTCACGGTTGACTTGCACCTCAGCCTCGTGGTGACCAGTGGCCATTTTGGAAATAAAATGGCTAAATGAAACCACGAAGGCTATGAGAATTTTTTCTTTTAAATTTTGCCCACAAGGGGCAAAATTTTGTGGAGATATTTATCAAAGGTTTACAGTGGATGTTGTTGTACAACTTTTAAACACAAAATATTTCACAATAAATAATTTTCAACGTACAAAATGACCAACTTACGTGGAGCCCATTTGACTAGCGTCCGTCCGTCCGTCCGTCAGATAGATAGATGATAGATGGATAGATAGATAGATAGATAGACACATAGATAGATAGATAGATAGATAGATAGATAGATAGATAGATAGATAGATAGATAGATAGATAGATAGACAGATTGATAGATAGATAGATAGAGAATAGATAGATAGATAGATAGATAGATAGATAGATAGACAGATTGATAGATAGATAGATATATAGATAGATAGATAGATAGATAGATAGATAGATAGATAGATAGATAGATAGATAGACACATAGATAGATAGATAGATAGATAGATAGATATGTTTCTTTATAGCCACACAGGGCTGCAACACGATAGAACAATTACAAGGTAGAGCTTTTCTTTTGAAGGTTTAAAAAAAAAAAAAAAGGAAGGGGGAGTTTCGATCAAAAGGGATCGTAAAGGAGAGAAAGAGGACAAAAAAAAGGGGGGGGTTAAAGAAAGAAAAAAAAAAAAAAAAAAAAAAAAAAGGGGAGAGGAAAAAGAAATTGATCAATAGGGATCGTATCACAGAAATGTCAATATGAAGTGTAAAGGGGAGGACAGGTGAGGTTTACCCGTGGAAAGAAAAGCCTACGGAAAAGACCACGGTAACCTCGGTCAATGAAGTCACATTTTATATTTCTTTTTTTTTTTTTTTTTTTTTTTTTTTTTTTTTTTTTGCAAATAAGCACTCTCTGTTTTCGATTTCTGGGTCATAGGACGATGCTCAAGGTGGCTTCGTCATTCATACGTGCCATTCTTGCTACATTCACCCATCTTTTTTTAAAACATTCGCTAGACAAAACTTGCCTCTCTACTCTCACTTTCCTTTTCAAGTGGTCTTGAAGAAGTTGATGAGAGATTGACCAGAGAGGAAAGTGTTTGTCTCCAATCCTTTCAGACGCGTCGCGTCACCAGATACATTCTTTCGCCATAGCCACAAGGATGATGAAAATAGCTCTTCCTTCCGTTTGAAGGAAGGAGGCGTGACAATATTGACGATAGACTCAGCTGATAAACCGACTCGTCCCACACGTGACAGCAGTTTTGTTTCGACATAAGCCCACAGGTCGGAAATTGTTGGACACTGAACGAGTGCGTGCAGAACGGTTTCGTCGCTCTGACCGCATCCATCGGGCAGGTCGGCCCCGTGTTTCTCGAGCCGTGTCTGTAGAGCTTATCCCGAACGGGTAGCGCTTCTCGGTAGCACTGCCAGGCCAGGGATCTCTATGAAGTTGTCCATGGGCCCTGGCCCGAAAGTCGTCCCGAACAGGCGGGTCAGGTACTCCTCGTCGACGTCCAGGTTCGCCCCCGAGCTCGTCGTCGTACCTCCCCTCCACTAAACCCCTATAGAATGCTTTGGTTGTGTTGAAGTCACTTAAGGTCGACCCAGGACGGCAGAGTTGCTTGAGAGCAACGCGACACATCGCGGTGCCATTCGCCCTTCTCGCCTCTTTTTTTGATCCACGACTGCATTCGGTCATGGAGACGAGCTGCGGGAAAGCGTGCCTCACAAAGGCGACCACACCTGTTCACCGTCGTCTACATAGAGCCAGAGATGTCGCAGTCTCAGCGCGTGTCTGCGCATCATCAACCACGGCATGCCCAGCCCTCCTTTTAAAACGGGTGTTGACAGCAAATGGATCGCCTGACCATCGGGACGCATCCTTTCCACAAGAAGCGAAAGAGGATGCGTTGTAGTTTGGTGATGGTAGGGTCGGGACAAGGTACGACGGTCAGCGGTGTAGTAGATGACGGACGCGATGTACGTGTTCGCCACCTCCGCTCGACCTTTTAGGGACAGTTTCCTCTCGGCCCATTGCCGGGCGAGAGTGACCACCCTACTCGTTATCTCGTTCCAGTTCTTCTCCACTTGGAGTTCGGACCAAACCAGACCCCGAGCAACTCAACCGGGCCGTCGGTCCAGCGTCCCCACGACGGAGGCGCTGGTGGACGGCATGGGCTTGCTTCTCCAGGTGCCTAGTCGCAAGCCCACTGACTTTTCCCGGTTGATTTTCGCTCCTGTCACCACTTCGTAGTTTTTCAGTGTCTCGCCGACCAGCTCGATGTGCTCGTGGCTAGACACTATGACGGTTGACGTCGTCCGCGTATGCAGACACGCTCGTCCCGCATCCCAATTCTCGCGGGATGCCCTCAGAGTCGCCAGCTTCCGCAGTAGTGGCTCAAGAGTCAATACGTATAGAAGCGCCGAGGGGGGCATCCCTGACGGACCGAACGTGCAATGTCGAAAGGTCTCGATAGATGTCCATTTAACGCGAACTACCGAACGATGGGCCTCTGTACAAGGCAGCTATCCAGCCGCGGAAGACGGGAACCGAAACCAGCCGCTCTCTCAGGACTGCCTCCAAGTATCGATGTCTACCCTATCAAAGGCTTTCGATTGATCCAGAGTTGATCAGGGGGCCACCCATGCCAGGTTCGTTAACTACCCTGTCTATGATGTAGCGCAATCAAGATGGAGGTTGTCATGGATGGTCCGGCCTGGCACGGCGCATGTTTGCGCCTTGTCGACCAGTTTCTTCGATGACAAGCGCCAACTCTTGGCTAACACCTTGGCCAAAATTTTCAAGTCTGCATTAAGCAGTGATGGGCCGTTATCTATTACATTTCCCTTGTTTAGATCTTTCCTTCAGCAGTGTTAACGGCTCTCCTCGCTCACAAAACCAGGAATGCTCCCGTTTTGCTTGCCAGTTGCAGTAACCGCCGCCAAGAGATCTCCAAACAAGTCTGGCATACAATTGTAAAGCTCGTAGGGTAGACCATCCAAACCCGGTGATTTGTCCCTCGAGCATTCTGCCATAGATAGATAGATAGATAGATAGATAGATAGATAGATAGATAGATGACAGATTGATAGATAGATAGATAGATAGATAGATAGATAGATAGATAAGATAATAGACAGACAGACAGATACATACATACATACATACATACATACATAGACAGATGCAGGTATGACTGTGGTAAGCGGTTTGCTTCCCCGCCTCATGGTTCCGGGTTCAGTCCCACTGAGTGTCACCTTGGGCAAGTGTCTGCTACTACAACCTCGAGCCTTGTGTCTGTGTTTGTCTCTCATCACTGTTTGATAACCGGTGTTGGTGTGTTCACGTCCCCGTGACTTAGCGGTTCGGTAAAAGAGGGTGATAGTATATGCACTAGGCTTTAGAAAAATAAGTCCTGGGTTCGATTTGTTGGGCTAAAACATTTCGTGTGTGTGTGTGTGTGTGTGTGTGTGTGTGTCTGTGTCTGTGTGTCTGTGTGTGACTCTGTGTGTGTGTCTGTGTGTGCCTGTGTAACTACCGTAAATCTTCGAGTATAGTCCGCCCTTGAGTATAATACGCAGGGAATTTTTAGGAGGCTGTACCTCTGAAAAACCTAAACCTTGTGTATAATACGTACCACTTCTCTAACTTGAGTCGTGCGTAATTAAGCCAGCAGCACCTAGTCGAACAAACACTTCCGCACATGCGTAATACAATAATGGTGATGTTCTTAACTGTTATATGGGAATGTAAATATGTTTGCAAATTGTTTTTGTTACACGTTATTCTGTGTTCTGAATACTTTTATTTTAATAAATGTTGCTTACTGCAAGTTATGGATGATTCTCTTAAGACTTCATTGCTTTCAGGCTTAGCTTAAGGTATTTTCGCGCCCTACATCACAAAATGCGTCTGAATAAACATTGCCGGACAGCAAATAGAGACTCGGACATTGCTTAGAAAATAATTTTCATTTTTAACCTCGTATATAGTACGCACTAGGGATTTTGACCTTTAAATTTTGTGGGAAAAGTGTAGATTATGCTCGAGGATTTACGGTACACGCGGCCTGTTGGCGATTTCTTTTGCTCCTCCTTCTTTGGACGTTTTCCCTTTCTACTTTCCGACGAAGAGCTATGCTCGAAACGTTAAACACCTTTCTTTCACCGAACGTCAAGTTAATACACTTCTTGTGCACGGCCTCACGTTGGTTGTTTTCCGTTTTTTCCCGTTTTTATTCGTTTATTTGAATTGTTTATAGAAAGATACGAGAAATTTTCGTCAAGGTGACTCTCTTTGATGAGGAATACTCTTCCTCTCTCACATGTGTTTAACCTTTCTTTCTCCAATTACAAAATACTCGGCTGATGAAATTCTCCCTCGACACGATGTTCCGATAGCTGAGATATTCTAGAAACAGCTGTTAGAGACTATGTAAACAATTTTATTACACAGCTATATTAAGTGTCCTTGTCATAACTTACCAAACCATTAACTTCTCATTTCTGTTTTAATATATACATGCAATTATAAATATGCATATATATATATATATATATATAGATAGATAATAGATAGATAGATAGATAGAGATAATAGATAGATAGATAGATAGATAGATAGATAGATAGATAGATAGATAGATATACATATAGCTAGCTAGATAGATCCATATATATATATATATATATATATATATATATTATATACATACATATAATTTATGTATATACAAGATGGTGGTGGAATTAGCACAGAATAAGTCTAAGGCATTTCAATTCAAGAGGGAATTTAATAAAAAATGATTTTAAAAAATTATATAAAGAAAATATTACGGGTTTCGATGCAAAAGACGTGTTCTTGACCCCCAGACAGAAGATAAACTGTTTTTACTCTTTTTACTGATACTTGATAAGATGGGATACATCGAAACGGGTAATATCTTCTGTATATAATTTTTTTAAATCATCTTTATCAAATTCCCTCTTAAATTTAAATGTCTTAGACTTACTTCTGTGCTACTTCCACCTCCATCTTTTATATATAAAAATTTGATTTGCATACATCTCTAATCTTTTTTAACTACACATATATATGTGTGTGTGTGTGTGTGTGTGTGAAATTCCAGTCTGGTCTGGTTTTCTCATCATTTTATTTGCAGTTTTTACAATTTTACAAGTTTACAAGTTTACAATATTGACATAAACTAGTACTTTCATGCGTTACACAATCATCACGTTTATGTAGTGACAGTCGTGTTCCACAAATGACAACTGTCAATTGACACGGATGTCAATTGCGGAAATCGACTGTCACTATATAAACCTGATGATTGTGTAACACACGAAACTACTAGTTTGTTTCTTCTATATTGTACAATTGTAAAATTGCAAATAATAAAATGTGAAAATCA
>NW_021832325.1:12500-29538 GCF_006345805.1 Octopus sinensis | reverse complement strand
TTATATTAGTAGTAGTAGTAGTAGTAGTAGTAGTAGTAGTAATGAACCTGAAGTTTTGTGGCACACTATTCATGACAGCATCCAATCATCTGCTGAAGAATCTCTAGGATTCATCAAACGCAAGCACCAAGTTTGGTTCGATGAGAATGATTCTCAAATTAAACCTCTCCAAGAAACTATGTACGAGCGACATAAAGCAAGGATCTCAGACAAAACCCCACAAACACTCAGATCCCTTTACATCTCTAAGAAAACTACATAGGCGCAGGAGTGGCTGTGTGGTAAGTAGCTTGCTAACCAACCACATGGTTCCGGGTTCAGTCCCACTGCGTGGCATCTTGGGCAAGTGTCTTCTGCTATAGCCTCGGGCCGACCAATGCCTTGTGAGTGGATTTGGTAGACGGAAACTGAAAGAAGCCTGTCGTATATATGTATATATATATATATATATATATATATGTGTGTGTGTTTGTCCCCCTAGCATTGCTTGACAACCGATGCTGGTGTGTTTACGTCGCCGTCACTTAGCGGTTCGGCAAAAGAGACTAAAGGCGGTGCTCCAGCATGGCCGCAGTCAAATGACTGAAACAAGTAAAAGAGTAAAAGAGTAAAGAGTAGAAAAAACTACGTGAGATGAAAAACTGTTAGTGGCCAAAACAAAAAACAAAAAAAAGACCAAGAACTGGAATAGGCTGCTAGCTCGCACAACTCGAGAGCATTGTATGACAATCTGAAAGGTATTTGGTCCCCAAAAGGGTTGTACAGAACCTATTCTTTCTAACGACAGGACAAAACTCTTAAGTAGTAAAGATGAAATTCTGAAAAGATTGGCCGAACACTTTAAATCTATAAGGAGTGGCTGTGTGGTAAGTAGCTTGATTACCAACCACATGGTTTCGGGTTCAGTCCCACTGCGTGGCACCTTGGGCAAGTGTCTTCTACTATAGCCTCGGACCGACCAAAGCCTTGTGTGTGGATTTGGTAGACGAAAACTGAAAGAAGCCCGTCGTATATATGTATATATATACGTGTCTGTGTGTCTGTGTTTGTCCCCCTAGTATTGCTTGACAACCGATGCTGGTGTGTTTATGTCCCCGTCACTTAGCGGTTCGGCAAAAGAGATCGATAGAATAAGTACTGGGCTTGCAAAGAATAAGTCCCGGGTCGAGTTGCTCGACTAAAGGTGGTGCTCCAGCATGGCCGCAGTCAAATGACTGAAACAAGTAAAAGAGTAAAAGAGTAAAAGAGTAAAGAGATTCTGAAGTAGTCTATGAAATCCTTTCGTGGCCTGTAATTGAGGAACTTGTGGAAGATCCTTCCTTGGAAGAGACAAGTACTGCTATTAAAAGGCATGGGGCAGAACATTGTCAAGATTCAAATGTGATGATAGACAACAAACCACACGAATGGGTCAGGTCATCTAAATACAGTGATCCCTCGCTACTTCGCGGTTCAACTATCGCGGATTCACGACTTCGCGGATTAATATATATATATGAACACCTAAAATTTTCCAGTGAATCCATTAAAATATTAATAATAAATATTATTTCTTAGTCTAGGAGCAATAAAACAAGCTTAAAATAGCAAAAAAGCATATACAGGGGTATTTGAACTTAAGACGGTCTGTGATTGGTGCAACAGTACGGGGAGGGTTTTAAAAGTTTAAATACACGTTAAATCAATACTGTAAATATGGTGTCCCTAGTTCGCGGAAATTCAGTTATCGCGGCCGGTCTCGGAACCAATCTACCGCGATAAACGAGGGATCACTGTATCTTATAAGTACAATAAACTTTAAGAGTTCTTTTGATGATGAAATCAATGTTAGAATATCTAGGGCTACAGATGCTTTGAAAACTTCCTATCGTTTGTAGGATGAACACTGTGTCAGTCTGAAAACTAAAATAAGTGTGTGGAAGCACTCCGTCGGTTACGACGACGAGGGTTCCGGTTGATCCGAATCAACGGAACAGCCTGCTCGTGAAATTAACGTGTAAGTGGCTGAGCACTCCACAGACACGTGCACCCTTAACGCAGTTCTCGGGGATATTCAGCGTGAGACAGAGAGTGACAAGGCCGGCCCTTTGAAATACAGGTACAACAGAAACAGGAAGTAAGAGTGAGAGAAAGTTGTGGTGAAAGAGTACAGCAGGGATCACCACCATCCCTGCCGGAGCCTCGTGGAGCTTTAGGTGTTTTCGCTGAATAAACACTCACAACGCCCGGTCTGGGAATCGAAACCGCGATCCTACGACCGCGAGTCCGCTGCCCTAACCACTGGGCCATTGCGCCTCCACTAAAATAAGTGTATACACATCTTGTATTCTGAACACACTTTTGTATGGTGCAGAAACATAGACTCCCTACTACAGAGATATTAAGAAATTTGAAATCCGCGAAGCGACCATCATCATCATCGTCATTATATTATTATTATTATTATTATTATTATTATTATTATTATTATTATTATCATTATTATTGTTGTTGTTGTTGTTGTTGTTGTTGTTATTATTATATTATTATTATTATTATTATTATTATTATTATTATTATTATTATTATTGTTATTATTATTATTATCATTATTGGGTGGGAGAGCAGTCCATGCCATCAGTGACACTTGGGTAAAATATACGAAGCCCAGTATACCCATCATGACTACTCGTCTGATAAGTGTACACCAGGCACAAGCATCACAGCCATGTGTGCACGACATGGTGATCTCATATCAAGATAAACAGCACATGACCTTATTTGTTTCAGTCATTTGACTGTGGCCATGCTGGAGCACCGCCTTTAGTCGAGCAAATCGACTCCCAGGACTTATTCTTTGTAAGCCTAGTACTTATTCTATCGGTCTCTCTTGCCGAATCGCTAAGTTACGGGGACGTAAACACCAGCGTCGGTCGTCAAGCGATGTTGGGAGGACAAACACAGGCACACACACACACACACACACACACACACCACACACACACCACACACACACACACATACATATATACGACGGGCTTCTTTCAGTTTCCGTCTACCAAATCTACTCACAAGGCTTTGGTCGGCCTGAGGCTATAGTAGAAGACACTTGCCCAAGGTGCCACGCAGTGGGACTGAACCCGGAACCATGTGGTTGGTAAGCAAGCTACTTACCACACAGTCACTCCTACACCATACTAACCAAATCTAAATAGAAAACAACAGTATAGATTGGATTAATCGATAACCTTTATCTTATTTCCTTTATTCGTTGCAGGAAGAAAAAGTCTACCAAGAGAAAACTACACACTAAAAGTTAGTCATTGTTTTTGTTTTTCTTTTACCTTTCACTGGTTAACTTGATGGAGATAAATACAACCCTTAAATTTATTAGTTTAGGGGAAAGAAGAGATAAATGTTGTGTCTGGGGAGAGTCATTTTCTTTTTGTGCCTTGTAATGTAACACACTCACCGGTAAAATTTCCACTTATTTCTTATTTTTATTTTCCTAAAATTTTCGTTGCGTCTTGCAACCTTTTCAATAGTTTTGACTCTCTTGACCAAAACCAAAAACGAAATATATATATATATATATATATATATATATATATATATATATATATATATATATATATACAGTTGTATCTGGGAGAGTCATTCTCTTTTTGTGCCTTATAATGTAACACACTCACTGGTAAAATTTCCACTTATTTCTTATTTTTATTTTCCTAAAATTTTCGTTGCGTCTTGCAACCTTTTCAATAGTCTTGACTAAAGAAGAAATAAGTGGAAATTTTACCGGTGAGTGTGTTACATTATAAGGCACAAAAAGAAAATGACTCTCCCCAGACACAACAGAATATGCTTCAACACACGAACTCATATAAAGAATCTTGCAAACCAAATACAAAAAAAAAGAGATAAATGGATATAGTTAATATTGTTAATTTAGTGTGAAGGGAAATCGTCTAAAGAATTGTTAGCACATTTTAGATTACGGATAAATGGGGGTTAACAGGGTTAGTAAATAAATCCTAAGGTGTCTGCATGACTGGGTATATGACCGTGTACAGTAATCCCTCGCCACATCGCGGTTCACCTGTCGCAGTTCACTATCGCGGCTCACATATCACGGTTCACTATCGCGACTCACATATCGCGGTTCACTATCGCGGCTCACATATCGCGGCTCACATATCGCGGTTCACCTATCGCGGCTCACATATCGCGGTTTATTATTTAAGCTTACGCCGATTCCTTTGTGGTTTGTTTTGCATTTATAATAAAACTAGCAGTATCGCCCGGCGTTGCTCGGGTTTGTTTCGACCCTTTAGAATTAGAATTATCGAAAAGTAAAAATTTTGCATTATGTAGCTTGTTATTCTCTTTAAGTGAACATTTTTCTGGTCGAAATACACCGAAAAATGGCGTCACAGCAGTCAAAAAATCGTAAAAAGTAGGGATTTTCATAGAAAAAAAAGCACCTTTTTGATGATGTAAATAAATTTTGGTGTTAACATGGTCCGATTTGAATTTTTTCTTCAACGGAATGAAGAGCAAGCCTTCTTCTATCATTCTCTCAAATTTGGTCAACTTGCGCCGCAGGGTCTCGGAGGAGATAGTGCTAGTTGAAGGCTACTAAACCTACCACACACAGACAACTTCAGCTTTATATATAGAGAGATAAATATATACAAGTTAGAAAAATAATTAAAAAAATACAATACAGTACTGTTTCTACTTCGCGGATTTCCACCTATCGCGGTGGTGGTGGGGTTCTTTGGAACGTAACGCCCGCGATAGTCGAGGAATTACTGTCTATGTAAGTGTGTTCAAATACGTGTTCAAATGTAAGGCTAAGGAATATGTCACTTGATGTACAACATACTCCATGAGTCTGTGGTCTGTTCTGGGTCAGACGATCTTCTAGACTTCACAGATATTGACGTTGTCTAGGCGGTTAGTGAGCTTTTTCGTTCCTTTCTCTCTGTGAGTTCCAGAGATCCTATAACCATCGCTAGTATTATATCGGCTTCCATTGTCCTCATCCTATTCGTTTCTTTCACCAGGTCTCCGTACACAGTACAATTGGTTACTGCTTTCTGATCTTTTCCTTCGTGCCTGAGTGCTGTGCTATATACCATCACCTTCCTTTTTCACTGCAGACTTAAATGTGTCGTTTGATCTAGGTCTTTGAGCACGGGATCAGTTAAAATAAAGTGAACACGCACACACATGACGGCTCCCACTCGATTTCGATTAACGCATTCGCTCGATAGTTTTCTTAAACACGAAAAGCACCGATGTGGCTTTTCAACCCTACAGGGGACTTTACACTGTTTTGTACAGATGTGGCAACGATGGGCGGGCGCCCTTTGCCGTAAGTATTACAATATTGTTATGGTGAATTTTCATATGTCGCTCCAGGTCGCTTCCTGACACGCATTCTCTTCAACAGTCTTTGCAAGTAGAGAAACTATAATCCATAGTTAACTGCATACATACATACATACATACATACATAAATACATACATAATAATACATACATAATACATACATACATTACATACATACAACATAAATACTACATACTTACATACATACATACATACATACATCATACATACCTACATACATCATAATATACATTCATACATACATACATACATACATACATACATACATATTCATACAACATACATACATACATACATAATACATATATTCATACATACATACTACATACATACATACATAGTACATACTACATACATACAACATACATACATACATACATACATATCATACATACATACATACATACATACATACATACATAATAGCATACATACATAAATACATACATACACATAATTATCCCTCCTGTTGTCTACTTTTTTGTGCTCATTGCCTTCTGTGCATATATACAATATATTTTTATATGTATTATATAATATATATAATAATATATATATATATATATATATATAATATATATATATATACATACGCCATGATAGATCGGTAGCCACTACACACATTTTTTTTTCTCTCCTTGTTTCTTTCTGTGCTCCTTTCTGTAGAAGAGCGTAGGCTCGAAACGTAAAAGTCTTTTCAATTCCTGAGCGTTATACTAATCCATCTGTTTGTTTTGTACGCTACTTGTCTTCGTCTTTTGTTTTTTTCGTGAATTCTCCCCACACATACATACATACATACATACATACAACATACATACATACATACATACATACATACATACATACATACATACATACGTACATAATACCTACATACATACATACACACACAAACACATACATGCATACAAACACATACATACATGCATACATACATATATATATATTATCTATCTATCTATCTATCTATCTATCTATCTATCTATCTATCTATTATCTATCTATCTATCTATCTATGTATCTATGTATCTGTCTGTCTGTCTGTCTGTCTGTCTGTCTGTCTTTCTGCACACACGAGTTAGGTTAATATGCAGATGTGTAAGAAATCAGCTATCAATTTTTCATCACGTTTTTCCCTAGCTTATTAGAAAAAAAAACAACAAAAAAACACCACGGCTGTCCCCTCTTTCGCTGCATAGATACAGACTGGAGGTAATTGAATACATGTTATCAGACGGTCAATCGATATCACGGAGGAGGTGAATTGTTGTTGCACGGAATTATTCAGAATTATTGTCACGCGACATGAAATTTGTGGCTTCGAACTTCTTTGAATTAAATAGGTTAGACTCAGGGAAACTTATATGACATTCAATAGCGAGTGGAGTAAAACAAAATATCTGTCACGTGACAATTCTGCGTCACAACAGATTGATCTAGATACAAACAACGATAGGATAGTGATTATCATGCTTATGTCCATCTCAGGTCACGGTCAAATTGCGACTCGCAGGACTTTCTGAAGGCACACCTAAGCTAAAATACCTTGAATGTTTTTTGTAGTGCGGCCCGCTTGTTGATGTGTCATGTCTCATGCAGCCTTCTTTTCGAAAGTGCTTGCTCATGTCTGATATAGATCAAACTAGATCAAGCAGACCTAGGGTCAAATATGTTACATTTGTTTATTCAGAAATATATTGGACTAGATTATCTAAATGCGTTTTCGTTTTTGAAGACCGTAGAGTATCATTTTATTCATCAGGTTGGACGACTACAGAGAAGTTCCCTCGTTTTTTGCAGCTGTTGTTTAATCCCCTGGTTAGTCCTAAAGAAACAAGCTTTTGATAAAAATCATTCCGCCATGATCATATTGTCTTCCCCTGTACAGGGGCCACAGAAACAAGTAATCCAACGTGCTGCTCTTGAAGACGTTAGGGCGTCATTTGAGAGAGATTTGGTTGCTATTTCTTAAGATTCAACTGACCACTTTGAGACCCAATTTTCTTTAATCTACTCAACAACTTCACCCCAGTGGCTTAGCTAGAGTGTGTGCCACCCGATACAGCATTTTGGTTTGCTGCCTTTCCCGAGCCCCCAAGCGTGTACAGGCAAAACCCCCCAAAACCCCAAAGTGCGGCCCTCATAAAAACGTTGTCTGGGGCTGGTCTCCCCATTGCCCCACCTCGCCAGCTACGCTACTGTTCAACATATAATTTTTAGGGACCATTTCTTTCAGGAATAGTTTAGTTTCTATATGGGATATTTAATTATCTCGGGTCATTTATATGGACCAAATCTTCAAAACAAGTAAAATAATAAAAGAATAAAAGTCTATCCTCTGAAATTGTTTTTATCAGTTTTTTTTTGTTTTCGCATTTGATTTTCTTTACGATCAGTTATTAATTACTTTTTAAAATCAGGTTTTACGATTTATCAAATCTGTTTTTTTTCAGTTTCAGTAAACATTTTGGTAAACAGTGAATGTTCCATGCCAGAAAGTGAACCACTTCAAGAATTTGTAGACCAATATTCCATTAGCTCTGCCTTACAACAGTCTGATATGGTAAGTGGAGTTTCGAAGTTACAGAAATATTATTTTCGAGGAACAGAGGCTATGAAAGAGTCGCGATAGAAGAGACAGGGATAGAAGACAAAACACTTATGGACCAAAGACTGGGTTGTATCTGTTAGTGATGGAATACTAATTCGTAAGTGGAGGCGCAATGGCCCAGTGGTCAGGGCAGCGGACTCGCGGTCATAGGATCGCGGTTTCGATTCCCAGACCGGGCGTTGTGAGTGTTTATTGAGCGAAAATACCTAAAGCTCCACGAGGCTCCGGCAGGGGATGGTGGTGATCCCTCCTGTACTCTTTCACCACAACTTTCTCTCACTCTTACTTCCTGTTTCTGTTGTACCTGTATTTCAAAGGGCCGGCCTTGTCATTCTCTGTGTCACGCTGAATATCCCCGAGAACTACGTTAAGGGTACACGTGTCTGTGGAGTGCTCAGCCACTTACACGTTAATTTCACGAGCAGGCTGCTCCGTTGATCGGATCAACCGGAACCCTCATCGTCGTAACCGACGGAGTGCTTCCACCACTAATTCGTAAAGTGAAACCGAGGCTATTATAGTCGTGCTAGAAGAGAGAGAGAGAGAGAGAGAGAACGCATCTACAACATATCAAAACCGTAATTCTGTTTGTTATCTTTTTTTCATTGGTTAACTGGATGGAGATAAATATTGGAGGCGCAATAGCCCAATGGTTAGGGCAGCGGACTCGCGGTCGGAGGATCGCGGTTTCGATTCCCAGACCGGGCGTTGTGTGTGTGTTTATTGAGCAAAAACACCTAAAGCTCCACGAGGCTCCGGCAGAGGGGGTGGGTAGCGACCCCTGTTGTACTCTTTCGTTCCAACTTTCTCTCACTCTTTATTCCTGTTTCTTGTCCCCGACTTCCTACGCAACCGCCGAGCCTGGATGCGCATTCATTCATCCATCCGTCGATGCTCTCGGTGTCGGGGGTTGACCTGCTTTCTCTTCTGCGGGTCTTACGAATAGCAAAGGACCACGTTTCGGACTTCTTCCACTCTGGGACGAAGACCGCTTCGCACGACAGCAACAGCAGCAGGAGATAAATAGGAGCTATAGACGTCTCAGAAATCCTGTTTGTTATCTTTTCTTTCATTGGTTAACTGGATGGAGATAAATAGGAGCCTTAGACGTCTCAGAAACCAATGCTTAAGAGAGAAAAAGAATAAATGGATAAAGCTAATACAGTTAATTTATTGGGGAGAGACATCGATCAAAGAATTGCCAGGACATTTTAGATAAGAGATAAACGAAGTTTAACGGAATTAATGAGCAAACCCCAAGGTGTTTGCGTGACTGAATGTATGAGTAAGTATTTATAAGTGTGTTTAAATACAGGGTCTGAGACACTGTAAAGATAATGTCATTGGATTTACAGTATTCTCCATAGAAAGCAATTATTCACAGAGCGTGTCCGCTAGTAATTTGATGCTAAACAGTGACCCAGGATGAACTTGTGCATAGAAAGCACCGTGCTGGATGTAGCAGTAATATTATACTCCATTGTGAACTTTACTTGAGCTTTTTAGGGTGTTAGCAATTGTAGGGGCTGAAATCTCTTGTCGTGAAGAGAAAGACCAATCCTTGGGATGCAGTTCAGTTTTATATGCATATCATATATGCAGATAAGAGAAAAAAATCTATCAGAAAGGAACTCTATCTCTCTTAAAAAAATATCTTTTGATAAGCATAACAAATGCGCAACCGGTAAAAAGAACTTTCACCTAATTAAATACACTCTCCCTTACTTAAATTATTTTGTCAGCATTTTCTTCATTTCCTTTATATATATATATATATATATATATATAAGAAAAAATATGTAGTCATATAAAAATATATATTCATATAAATTAAACATTATATCATGAATAGCGATTACGAAACCGGTCGATACATTAAAAATTATATTATAACCATGTAAATGTGCGTATTTTCCTTTTTTAATTTCTTATATATATGTATATATATATATATATATATATATATATATATATATATATATTATATATATATATATATATATATATATATATATCTGTATATATATATATATATATATATATATATCTGTATATATCATATATAATCTTTTCTACTCTAGGCACAAGGCCCGGAATTTTTGGGGAGGGACCAAGTCGATTAGATAGACCCTAGTATATATATAGATATAAGCCAGTGTATTTAGTAATTAATAAGCTAGACAGCTAATCAATAAATAAGAACGTTGTCTCTACAGCCAAACTCCATATCAAATTTTCTTTTTTATTCTGATTTCTTAAAATAGGTCCTTGAATCAACGCCCACTGGAACTTGTCAGGAACCTCTATCAGAAGACATCAAAGATGCCACAGAAGATCCTATACTGGTTGGGTTTGACATTTTTGTTATTTATATATGCATTCTCACATAGACAAGGTGCATTCCAGAAGTTTTCAGACTTTTTCAGGAGAGACATTTATTTATTTCAAAGATGCACAAAATGCAAAATTCTTGTTGTAGCGCTCCAGCCCCTCCGTGAAGGCTACATAAGAGTTCTCCAGAGTGAAGGTGCCCAGGATTCTTGTCACAGCATCCTTCATCTTTTTAGTGTGGAGGCACAATGGCCCAGTGGTTAGGGCAGCGGACTCGCGGTCGTAGGATCGCGGTTTCGATTCCCAGACCGGGCGTTGTGAGTGTTTATTGAGCGAAAACACCTAAAAGCTCCACGAGGCTCCTCCGGCAGGGGATGGTGGTGATCCCTGCTGTACTCTTTCACCACAACTTTCTCTCACTCTTACTTCCTGTTTCTGTTGTACCTGTATTTCAAGGGGCCGGCCTTGCCACTCTCTGTGTCACGCTGAATATCCTCGAGAACTACGTTAAGGGTACACGTGTCTGTGGAGTGCTCAGCCACTTACACGTTAATTTCACGAGCAGGCTGTTCCGTTGATTCGGTTCAACCGGAACCCTCGTCGTCGTAACCGACGGAGTGCTTCCATCATCATCTTTTTAGTATCTTCAAAACGGCTATCCCCGAGGTTTTCTTTCAGCTTGGGGACTGTAGGGAGGGTGAGTGACAATTTTGATGTCAATCCATCTCTGTCAAGTAGTTGGTTACCAGGATGGAATTGGGGACAGGTGAATTGTTCTGGTGCAGAAGCTCTAGGCTTTTGCGAGGAAATTTCTTCCCAAAGTCGCTCAAAACCTCCACCAAGTATTTTTCGTTGACCGTCCTTGTTTTTCTACTGTAGGCACAAGACCCGAAATTTTTGGAGAGGGGGCCAGTCAATTAGATCGACTCCAGTACGCAACTGGTACTTAGTTTATCGACCCCGAAAGGATGAAAGGCAAAGTCGACCTCGGCGGAATTTGAACTTAGAACGTAATGACAGACGAAACACTGCTAAGCATTTCACCCGGCGTGCTAACGTTTCTTATTTCTTTACTGCCCACAAGGGGCTAAACACAGAGAGAACAAACAAGGACAGACAAACGGATTAAGTCGATTACATCGACCCCAGTGCATAACTGGTACTTATTTAATCGACCCCGAATGGATGAAAGGCAAAGTCGACCTCGGCGGAATTTGAACTCAGAACGTAATGACAGACGAAATACTGCTAAGCATTTCGCCCGGCCTGCTAACGTTCCTGCCAGCTCGCCACCTTTTTCGTTGACCGTCTTACCAGAGGGAATCCAGTGGATGTAGATGATGCTCTTTCTGTTGATAAATGAGACAATCACGAGCTTCCCGGTGGACTTGTTTTGCCTGGCTTCTTGTACCAGCAAAAAGCAAACGTTCCGTTCATACAAGTTAATCCACACTAGTCAATCCATGAGCAGGCTGGAGCATTTCATAAGTTCCTGTCGCGTTTTTGTTCAGTTTAGCACAAAACTCTATTGCACAGCGAACTTTCAAATTGATCTTCGCGTTCCGAATACTTCTAAAAAAAAGTTTAAAAACTCCTGGAATGTATTTTGTACATACATACATACACACACACATACATACACAAACATACATACATACATACATACATACATACATACATACATACATGCATACACACATACATACATTCATACATACATACATACATACATACATACATACATACATACATACATAAATACATACATACATACATACATACATACATACATACATACATACATACATACACACACACATACATACATACATACATACATACATGCATACATACATACATACATACATACATGCATACATACATACATACATACATACATACATGCATACACACATACATACATTCATACATACATACATACATACATACATTCATACATACATACATACATACATACATACATACATACATACATGCATACACACATACATACATTCATACATACATACATACATACATACATACATACATACATACATACATACATACATACATAAATACATACATACATACATACATACATACATACATACATACATACACACACACATACATACATACATACATTCATACATACATACATACATACATACATACGTACATACATACATACATACATAAATACATACATACATACATCATACATACATACATACATCATACATACATACATACATACATACATACATACATACATACATACACATAATTATCCCTCCCTGTTGTCTACGTTTTTTTGCTCATTGCCTTCGGTGCATATATACAATATATTTTTACATGAGTATATATATATATATATATGCCATGATAGATCGGTAGCCACTACACACATTTTGCTTCTCTCCTTGTTTTTCTCCTTGTTTCTTTCTGTTTCTTTCTGTAGAAGAGCGTAGGCTCGAAACGTAAAAGACTTTTTCAATTCCCGAGCGTTATACTAATACATCTGTTTGTTTTCTACACCACCTGTCTTCGTCTTCTGTTTTTTTCGTGAACTCTCCCTATACATACATACATATATATATATATATATAAGAAAAAATATATATTCAAATAAGTAAAACATAATATCATGAATAGCGATAGCGAAACCCGTCGATATATTAAAAATTATATTAAAACTATGTAAGTGTGCGTATTTTCCTTTTTTAATTTCTTATATATATATATTACGTATATATGATATAATAATATAGGCATATCTATTTCTACACACACACACACACACACGTATATACGTTTATTCAACGTTATCTAGTGGAAGCGCAATGGCCCAGTGGTTAGGGCAGCGGCCTCGCAGTCGTAGGATCGCGGTTTCGCTGCCCTAACCACTGGGCCATTGCGCCTCCACTAGACAACGTTGAATAAACGTATATACGTGTGTGTGTGTGTGTGTAGAAATAGATATGCCTATATTATTGTGAGTGTTTATTGAGCGAAAACACATAAAAGCTCCACGAGGCTCCGGCAGGGGATGGTGGTGATCCCTGCTGTACTCTTTCTCTCACTCTTACTTCCTGTTTCTGTTGTACCTGTATTTCAAAGGGCCGGCCTTGTCACTCTCTGTGTCACGCTGAATATCCCTGAGAACTGCGTTAAGGGTACGCGTGTCTGTGGAGTGCTCAGCCACTTACACGTTAATTTCACGAGCAGGCTGTTCCGTTGATCGGATCAACCAGAACCCTCGTCGTCGTAACCGACGGAGTGCTTCCCCCCTCAACGTTATCTGCAACAGTTCTATTGTATTTCTTATTAAGAGCAAAGTATCAATTGAGACATTTGTGTTTAATATAGATTTCCTTTTAACCAAAGATCAATATTGTGTTTTACTCATCAAATTGATTGGTTTTATTTGTCTCCCTTCAGTAATTCTAAGTGCTTTTGCTTCTAGTCATTATCCATTTTCTTGTGTTTTATTCTATCTTCTTTTAGTTATTAATTTTTATTTACCTCCGCTCAGTCTCTTTTATTATTTTCACTGCTTCACACTCACACACCTTTATGTCTTCTTCCTTATGCCCTCACTCATCTATCTATCTATCTATCTATCTATCTATCTATCTATCTATCTATCTATCTATCTATCTATCTATCTATCTATCTATCTATCTATCTATCTGTCTATCTATCTATCTATGTATCTATCTATCATCTATCTATCTATCTATCTATCTATCTATCTATCTTATTTCTTTATTGCCCACAAGAGACGAAACATAGAGGGGACAAACAAGGACAGACAAAGGGATTAATTCGAGTACATCGACCCCAGTGCGTAACTTGTGCTTAATTTATCGACCCCGAAGGGATGAAAGGCAAAGTCGACCTCGGTGGAATTTGAGCTCAGAACGTAACAGCAGACGAAATACCAATTTCTTTACTACCCACAAGGGGCTAAACACAGAGGGGACAAACAAGGACAGACAAACGGATTAAGTCGATTACATCGACCCCAGTGCGTAACTGGTACTTAATTTATCGACCCCGAAAGGATGAAAGGCGAAGTCGCCCTCTGCGGAATTTGAACTCAGAACGTAACGGCTGACGTTTCTGCCAGCTCACCACCTTTTTATCTATCTATCTATCTATCTATCTATCTATCTATCTATCTATCTATCTATCTATCTATCTATCTATCTATCTATCTATCTGTCATTCTATCTATCTATCTATCTATCTATCTATCTATCTATCTATCTATCTATCTATCTATCTATCTATCTATCTATCTATCTCCGTGTGTGTGTGTGTGTGTGTGTGTGTGAGTCTGTCTGTCTTTCTCTCTCTCTCTCTTGCCGTCTTTTGTTTTCTTACAATTAATTCTTCCCCCCCTTTTCCCCCTTCATTTTTGAACATCTTAGCAATTCACACATGGAAATCATACACTAATTTCTCTCACTCTCTCTCCCTTTCTCTTCGATTTTATCAATCTCTCTGCCTTACCTTCACTTTCTATATCGCTGTTAATATATCACGTCAACTCTCTAATTTCTCCTCTATATTGTAGTTCTCTATTTTTCGTCTTTCCACCTCTCCTCTCTCATTTGCGCTTGTTCTTCCTCTCTCATTTATCCCTTCTCCTCTGTATTTCACCAAATTCTTGTCACTTAAGTTGTTGACTGTTGCCTCTTTCCCTCCTCTCTCTCTCATTTTTCAATCCCCCGCCTATATTTTAACCTAATGCTTTCATTTTACCTCTTTCACCACACTCAGCATATCCACTAGTTTCTCTGTCTGGTGTCATAAAGAGGAGTATCGCAATAAGCAATGAAAATTGACGTCTCACTTGGTGTTTTATATATTCAGATATTTATGTTGAGGAGAAGATAAGGAAATATATTAAACTGAATCGATCTTAGTGTAATTATTTCTTCAAATAAACAAAAGTCAATGGGGTTAATGCTTGTCTCTAAGTTGTGTGAAGTATAGGCGTAGGAGTGGCTGTGTGGTAAGTATCTTGCTTACGAACCACATGGTTCCGAGTTCAGTCCCACTGCGTGGCACCTTGGACAAGTGTCTTCTACTATAGCCTCGGGCCGACCAAAGCCTTGTGAGTGGATTTGGTAGACGGAAACTGAAAGAGAGTGAAAGAGAAAGAGAGGAAGAGAGGGATAGAGATAAAGAGTGAAAGAGAAAGAAAGAGCGAGCGAGATATATCTTTATATATAAAAGTCAAGTTGTGTGTCTGTCTCCTACGATTTAGATTCCTAACTACTCCCACATTTTGCGGTGCAGTGTAACCAAAACCGGGTATCTTATAGTCGTGATTCATCTCAAGCCCTTCTGGGTATTAGCGCGCGTCTACGATGAGTCTACGATTTTAAAAATAATTTACCATCATTTTTTCCATTTTAATGCATTTTTTAGCTATTATATAAGGGAAGTAACTCTCTAAAAATGTCTACGATGAGTCAACGATTTAAAAAAAATTACCATAATTTTTTTCCATTTTTAATGCATTTTTCTTTTGATATTTTTTGGCTATAACTCTCTAAAAATGCTTATGTAGTTATTTCCCTTACAAACCCGAGCAACGCCGGGCGATACTGCTAGTATATATATATAAATAGATAGATATAAGATAGATAGATTGAGAGAGATTGAGAGAGAGAGGGAGAGAGAGAGAGCGCATTCTTATATCTATTCTCAGTATGTTTATCTAAACAAAAATCTCCAATATTTAAATAATTTCTTACATTAGCAGAAAGAAAGAAAAGGAAGACGAGCCAGAAAGTCTCGAACCAAAGAGAAAATAAAGAAAAGAAGGAAAGCAAAACAGTAAGGACCCAGAGATTAATATTCTAATTTGATTAATTAATATTGCAGTGCTTCTCAAGCTTCTCAAGATGTGGCGTATCCCCTTTTTTTTTACCAATGTGCCAGGGACCGGTAATATTTCTTAGGGATATTAATTTGTACCGGAAAAAATATATGTAATTACGGAGATGTACTTGCATAGCAAGTGACCTGCTCTCAGATCGTGTGCTGAAGCAAAAACAATTGCAGCATGGAAGGTATTTAGAAGCCATTTAAAAACACACAAGAACCGTTAGATTCACTTCAACAATTGAATTTAATTTGTCAAAATATTTTCGTTGCTTTGAAACCGCAAACTGTTCACTGACAAAATTCCTGTTCATTGACAAAATTCATGTTCACTGACAAAATTCATGTTCACTGACAAAATTCCTGTTCACTGACAAAACTCCTGTTCACTGACAAAATTCCTGTTCACTGACAAAACTCCTGTTCATTGACAAAATTCCTGTTCACTGACAAAATTCCTGTTCACTGACAAAATTCCTGTTCACTGACAAAATTCCTGATCACTGACAAAATTCCTGTTCACTGACAAAATTCCTGTTCACTGACAAAATTCCTATTCACTGACAACATTCCTGTTCACCTACAAAACTCCTGTTCATTGACAAAATTCCCTGCTGCAGCACGGAACTTTTTCAGTGAATAGGTCGCGGTTTCAAAGCGACGAAAATATTTTAACAAATTAAATTTAAATGTTGAAGTGAATCAAACTGTTTTTTTTTTGTGTTTTTAAATGGCTTACAAACACCTTCCACGCTGCAATATAATGAATATAATGAATATAATAAAAGTAGA
>NW_021832325.1:0-7500 GCF_006345805.1 Octopus sinensis | reverse complement strand
ATGTACGTATGTATGTATGTACGTATGTATGTATGTATTTATGTATGTATGTATGCATGCATGCATGCATGTATGTATGTATGTTGCATGTATGTATGTATGTATGCATTATGTATGTAATGTATATTGCATGCATGCATGTATGTATGTATGTAGTATGTATGATGTATGTATGCATGCATGCATGCATGTATGTATGTATGCATGTATGTATGTATGTATGTATGCATATATGTATGTATGTATGTATATACGCATGCATGCATGTATGTATGTATGTATGTATGTATGTATGTATGTATGCATGCATGTATGTATGTATGTATGCATGTATGTATGTATGTATGTATGCATATACGCATGCATGCATGTATGTATGTATGTATATACGCATGCATGCATGTATGTATGTATGTATGTATGTATGCATGCATGCATGCATGTATGTATGTATGTATGTATGTATGTATGCATATATGTATGTATGTATATACGCATGCATGCATGTATGTATGCATGTATGTATGTATGCATGTATGTATGTATGTATGTATGCATGCATGCATGCATGTATGTATGTATGTATGCATGTATGTATGTATGTATGCATATATGTATGTATGTATATACGCATGCATGCATGTATGTATGTATGTATGTATGTATGTATGCATGCATGCATGCATGTATGTATGTATGTATGTATGTATGCATGTATGTATGTATGTATGCATATATGTATGTATGTATATACGCATGCATGCATGTATGTATGCATGTATGTATGTATGTATGTATGCATGCATGCATGCATGCATGCATGCATGTATGTATGTATGTATGCATGCATGTATGTATGTATGTATGTATGTATGTATGTATGCATGCATGCATGCATGCATGCATGTATGTATGTATGTATGTATGTATGTATGTATGTATGTATGTATGTATGTATGCATGTATGTTTGTGTATGTATGTATTCACACACAGTATTCTTTTATTCTTTTATTTCTTTTAGTCATTTGACTGTGGCCATACTGGAGCACCGCCTTTAGTCGAGCAAATCGACCCCAGAACTTTATTCTTTGTAAGCCTAGTACTTATTCTATCGGACTCTTTTGCCGAACCGCTAAGTTACGGGGACGTAAACACACCAACATCGGTTGTCAAGCGATCGTAGGGACAAACGAAGATACACAAACATATAGACACAGACACACATACATACCTATATATATATATATAATATATATATATATATATATATATATTATATATATATATATATCACTTTGTATTTCACTGGTCTCTATGTCTTTATCTTTTCTCGCCTCTTTGATTCCTTGGTCTCCTCTTCCCCCACTCTCTCACATTTCTCTGTCTTTCTCACTTTGCACCTCACTGACCCTGCCTTTCTTTTGTCCCAACAATCCTTGGCACGCTCTCTCTCTTCTCCCCCTCTTTAATACCTTTGTTCCTCTTTTTCTCTCTCTTCTCCCTTTCTTTAATTCTTTTGCCCCTTTTCTCTCTCTCTTCTCTTCTCACGTGACCGCCGGTCAACTATAGCCTTTCAGCTTCTGACCAGCGCCACGACAACATCGATCTTTTCGTCTGCTGTAAGGCATTATTTCCCAAATACGCCAGCTAAGCTAAGTTGAACTGTCTAAAGTCGAAAGACACCTGTTGTTTTTGTCCTGTTATTATTATTATTGTTTTTTGTATTTCTATTCGTGTAACATCGTCCGTTTTTCTGTCCTTGTTTCGTATACATTCGATCCTTTTTCCAAGAAATCTAATGCTCGTAGCTTAGTTTTTCCTTGGGGCTGGCCGGATCAGAGCGATCTCAAGATTAAACAGCCGAAATTGCGAGGATGATCCGGTTCTTGACTGAAGATTAGAGGCTTCGAATGACCCGTCCGTTTTTTGTATCGTCTATTTGAATGTTTTGCGTTCTTGTCCCATTTTGTATTTTTATATATATTTTTTATACACACACACACACACTATATATATATATATATATATATATATATATATATAGGTACAAACATATAGACACAGACACAACATACATACATACCTTATATATATATATATATATATATATATATATATTATATATATAGGTAAGAAAGTTGGTACGTGAAAGCACGTGGTTGAATATATAGAAAATAATAAAAAGTTAAAAATCTACAGAAGGCTGTTTTAAAAGGTTAAAAAATATATATATTGACTCAAATATATATTTTTTAACCATTTAAAACAAGCCTGTAGTTTTTTCACTTTTTACGATTTTCTCTCTCTCTCTCTCTCTCTCTCTCTCTCTATATATATATATATATACGATGGGCTTCTTTCAGTTTCCGTCTACCAAATCTACTCACAAGGCTTAGGTCAGCCCAAGGTGCCACGCAGTGGGACTGAACCCGGAACCATGTGGTTGTTAAGGAAGTTACTACACTGCAATGACCGTGTCTTATGTATGCATATATGATGTATAATATATGTATAAAGTTATCTTTGAATCCTATATTCCAAGTGGCTGGACATAGTTTTTTTTAAAAACTTGACATATGTTTAAATATGCACGTACAAATAAAACATCACACACACATATACACACACAACGGGATTTATTTTTAGAGTATTATTTAAGACATTTCACTCAAGCTGTATAGCAATAAATGCCAAGACGCCATAATATTTTCTATAAATATATCAACATGTCTATCGTATACAAAAATATAATTCACGTTTCTTTCTTCTTTTCACCGCAGGCCGTCACGTCTTACGTTTTACGAACGTATCTTCCAACAAAGCATTCGCAGACAGCAGCAGAAATATGGAAACTTGGCTGAAGGAGCCTCCGAGAAGGCGTCTCTGGAACTGGACGGTTTTCAGAAGAACATTACACACTTAGCATCTTCGAGCGGTAAAGAAACCCGGGGTGATGTTAGAAATATATCTAAAAAGGGTAGAAGGGACAATGTAAAGGCCTACACCAACGTGAAGGGCGTCGGGGGTGATGTTAGAGTTAAAGACTCGGCGTATAGAAATGGAGGTGGTGGTGGTGGTGATGGTGAAAATGTTGGGGAAGGAATCGGAGGTCGAGATGAAGACATCGATAATGATGACGATGATTATATTGACATAGATGGCGATGATGTTGAGGAAAACGGGGATGAAAGTATCGATATTGACCAGGATGATGGCAGTATTGATAATGATGATGACGACGACGACTACGATGATGATGATGATGATGATAATGGTGATGCTGAGGATGATGATGATGATGACGATGACGATCATGTCGAAGACGACGACGACGACGATTACGATGACGACGATGACGACGACGATGATGATAATGAAGATGATGGTGATGATGACGATGATGACATTAATGATGACGCTGATGATGAGGAGGCTGGTGATGATGATGATGACGAAGATGAAGACGACGAGAATGTCTATAATGATGATGATGATGATGATGATGATGACGACGACGACGATTCTGAAGGAAAGGAAGGAAAAGAAGGACCGGAAGAAGACGCAGACGAAAGGAACCGGGACGGGGATCAAATAGAGACGGAAGTCGGAATCGATAATTTGGGCGCAAGGTCGCTGTGCGGGGATAAACGAAGCGACGACGGGGGAGAAAGGGGCAGGCCAAGGGACGAAAGAGAAAAAGAGGAAAGCAAAAAGAAAGAGAAGCAGGAAAATAAGAAAGAGAAGGAGGAGGAGGAAGAGGAAGAGGTGAAGAGAAAGGGGGAGAAAGAGAAGAAAGAGAGAGAAGAAAAGATAGCAAGAAAAGTGTGTAAGATATTCGCCATGAAGGATAGCAGTGGGGGTCGTTCCCAGAATATTGTGACGTTTGATGAAGGTCAGGCTGGTATTTCTAGCGGGAAACCACTAGAGGATCAGATGAACCAACAGTTATTGTATTCCTGGCTTCGAGAACATTCGGATATGGTAATTATATAAGTGTACAATAATTTGGTCTTGCCCATTCTTTGGTATGTATTTGCTGGTGTGTGAGAGTGAGTGCCTCTGTGGGCCTGTTTGTGTGTCTGTATGGGCCTCTGTGTGTGAGTGTATGTATGGGCTTCTGTGTGTGTGTGTGTGTGTGGTGTGTGTGTGTGTATGTGAGTGCCTCTGTGGGCCTTTTTGTGTGTCTGTATGGGCCTCTGTGTTAGTGTGTGTGTGTGTGTGTGTGAGTGCCTCTGTGGGCCTGTTTGTGTGTCTGTATGGGCCTCTGTGTTAGTGTGTGTGTATGTGTGTGTATCTGTATGGGCCTCTGTGTGTGTGTGTGTATGTGTGTGCGTGAGTGCCTCTGTGGGCCTGTTTGTGTGTCTGTATGGGTCTCTGTGTTTGTGTGTGTGCGTGTGTGTATCTGTATGGGCCTCTGTGTGTGTGTGTATGTATGGGCTTGTTGTGTGTGAGTGTGTGTGTGTGTGTGTGCGTGAGTGCCTCTGTGGGTCTGTTTGTGTGTCTCTGTGCTTGTGCGTGTGTGTGTGAGTGTGTGTGACTGTGTGTGTGTGCGTGTGTGAGTGAATGTCTCTGTGGGCCTGTTTGTGTGTCTGTATGGGCCTCTGTGTTTGTGTGTGTGTGTGTGTATGTGTGTGTGCGTATCTGCATGGGCCTGTGTGTGTGAGTGTATGTATGGGCTTGTGTGTGTGTGTGTGGTGTGTGTGTGAGTGTGTGTGTGTGTATGTGTGTGCGTGAGTGCCTCTGTGGGCCTGTTTGTGTGTCTGTATGGGCCTCTGTGCTTGTGTGTGCGTGTGTGTATCTGTATGGGCCTCTGTGTGTGAGTGTATGTATGGGCTTGTGTGTGTGTGTGTGTATGTGTGTGCGTGAGTGCCTCTGTGGGCCTGTTTGTGTGTCTGTATGGGCCTCTGTGCTTGTGTGTGCGTGTATGTATGGGCGTGTGTGTGTGTGTGTGTGTGTGTGTGTATGTGTATGCGTGAGTGCCTCTGTGGGCCTGTTTGTGTGTCTGCATGGGCCTCTGTGTTAGTGTGTGTGTCTGTATGGGCCTCTGTGTTAGTGTGTGTGTGTGTGTATCTGTATGGGCCTCTGTGTGTGAGTGTATGTATAGGCTTGTGTGTGTGTGCGTGCGTGTGTGTGCGTGAGTGCCTCTGTGGGCCTGTTTGTGTGTCTGTATGGGCCTCTGTGTTAGTGTGTGTATGTGTGTATCTGTATGGGCCTCTGTGTGTGAGTGTATGTATGGGCGTGTGTGCGTGTGTGTGTGCGTGTGTGTGCTCAGAGTCTTGATGGAATTGGCATATCGGTTCTATTTTAACAAAAACTGTCTGACGAATGGGAACGTGAAACTCAGAGTAACAGGTTTTGTTGAATTTCTGCTGCTTTTAAATAAAGTATGTATATTATAATATATATATATATATAATATATATATATAATATATATACACATACATACATATATATGTGTGTGTGTATGTGTGTATATATTCATATGTACATATGCATATATATATATATATATACATACATATATATATTTATATATACGTTTATATATATCTATATCTACACAAATACACACACGCATATTTGGACCCTATAATGCTCCGTGCTACTTGCAACAAATTGTTACACATCCTCTTAATGTTGCCAGCTGGCAGAATCTTTATCGTACTGGACGAAATATCACTAAGCTTTTCGTCCGTCGTAACGTTCTGAATTAAAATTCTGCGGTCGATGACCTTGCCTTTCACCCTTTCGAGTTCGATGTAGCCGACTTCCACATTGCTCAAAATTGTTGGCTTTTGGCCAAAATAAGAAAAGATATTTTTTATATAAACCTCTTTTATTTTTTCCACTCACTCTAACCCATTCACCCACCTTACCCTTACTTGTCTGATAACGTGGATTTCTGATATGAACAGACGTGAAAGCCCGGAAACTAGTATTTTGGCAAATTAACGGTGAAACACAATCTTCTTTCACACCAGTAGCCATTATCTTACATCAATATAACTGCCCCGTATCTTTAGTTCTAACATCCGGCGTATCATGGAATTTTCAATAAGACTTCAATAACATTACACACGAACCAGCGTCACACATCGCTATTTGAAGGACATGCAAAAAAATGTAGTTTTAGATAAGCTGCGTGGGGGAAAAGCATGACGAGATCACGATGCCTAAGCAAAAGGTGTTGCTTGATCTGCTATAAACAACAGCAAACCTCTCTCATATCACACTCTACAACCTCCTTAAACTGTATAATTTAGTTTTAAAAATACTGTGACTGGAAAAGAAAGATTGGATGGTCACGACTGGAATACCTTTTTCATCATGGGTGTTCTCGATTAGGGGTGAACAACAACAACAACAACAACAAAGTGGAGGCGCAATGGCCTAGTGGTTAGGGCAGCGGACTTGCGGTCGGAGGATCGCGGTTTCGATTCCCAGACCGGGCGTTGTGTGTGTTTATTGAGCGAAAAAAACACCTAAAAGCTCCACGAGGCTCCGGCAGGAGGTGGTGATCCCTGCTGTACTCTTTCACCACTCTAAAGGCGGTGCTCCAGCATGGCCGCAGTCAAATGACTGAAACAAGTACAAAAAAAAAACAAAAAAAAAACAACAACAACAGCAGCAGCAGCAGCAGCAACCGTTCAAGAATTTGGACCTGGAGATCTCTATTTCCAGTAGTAGTAGTAGTAGTTGTAGTAGTAGTAGTGTAGTAGTAGTAGTAGTAGTAGTTAGTTGTTGTAGTAGCAGCAGCAGCAGCAGCAGCCGTTCAAGCATTTGGACCTGGAGATCTCCATTTTCAGCGATTTCGAGGGTCACCCCCCCCCAGTGGTGTCGGGCGTCAACGAAAAGCCCTCGACTACACAAGACGACCAAAGTTTTTTTTTCCCAAGCTCTGGGGTCTCTATGTCTCTATGGTCAAGCACATAAATGTCATCAGTCTAGTCAATCAGCTGTAATTAGTTAGTTACCTGTTAGTATCAGTTAGTTAGCTCAAGTTGGCGTATCATTTCACTGCATTGCGTTTTTGGCTGAACACGTAAACCTCAACAATACAGTCTCCCTAGTTATAAGCAAGCACCACAGAATGGTCTAATTCACTGTATTGTGTTTATTCACGGCAAAACAGATTTCATCCTCGAGAGGGCCCGGTCGGCTTAGCTCTAAACAGGTACGATAGTGTGGTGTCTTATTTCACTGTTGAAATAATCGAACTGACTAATGATTAACGAGATTGCAATGCTGGGATAAAGAAGAGCTACTTCTGACAATCTGCGCCTTGTCCAGGAAAATGATTAATTTAAAACTGCAGAAAGCATTTATAACTACTCAGTCCCTTAATTACCGGTCTCGGATCGCCGACACTTATTTAAAACTACATAAGACTCGGTTGTTCAGAATTGGGTTATTTGGTCATTGCAGTACATCGCATTATGACACGGACCATCAAAAACAAGAAATTTGCCAGAATCGGACAAAATGCTGAGCTCAGTT
>NW_021832324.1:0-31427 GCF_006345805.1 Octopus sinensis | reverse complement strand
ATGCTGACCTTTTACAACAAGATCTGGATGCCATATACAAATGGGCTGAAGACAACAACATGCAATTTAATGCTGGTAAATTTCAAGCCTTACAATATCAAGCTGTAAACACATATACATTACAACACAACTATTCTGGTCCAGGAGGGATCGAAATCCCAGTATCGAAATCAATACGGGACCTGGGGATAGACATGAGTGACGATGCATCTTTTTCGTCACACATCGCGAAGGTGGCGACAATGTGCAGACGACTCACTGGCTGGATCCTGAGGACATTCCGGACAAGAGACTGCGAGACCATGTTGACACTATGGAGGACATTTGTCCTAAGCCGCCTGGACTACTGCTCCCAACTGTGGTCACCGCATAGTGTCAAACTAACCACAGAGCTTGAGACAATCCAAAGACATTTCACCAAGAGGATTTCCACCATGAAAGAAAAGAACTATTGGGAGAGGCTTAGGGAACTCAATTTGTACTCCTTGGAACGAAGACGAAGAGATATGCAGTGATATACATATGGAAAATCCTGGAGGGACTAGCCAAATTTTGGAATTGAGAGCTGTTCCAATCCCCGTACAGGACGTCACTGTGTGGTGCCAAAGGTCCCGTCTTCCACATCCAGGTAAGGAGCAGAATACTGTAATAGCCTGGGGTTCAGGGGCCCTCAGCTGTTCAACAAACTGCCAAAAAAACTAAGAGATCTACATGATACGGATGTGGACATTTTCAAAAAACATCTAGACAAGCTGCTTTCCGGGATCCCAGATGAACCCACTGCAAGGTACGAAGGTAACCTAAGGGCAGCAGCTACAAACTCTCTCTTAGATCAGTGGCCAGCCATGGCAAACTGGACTTAGAGAGGGTAGCAACAAGGGCGGTGCCCAGCATGGCCTTAGCCGGATGGCTGAAACAAGTAAAAGAGTAAAAGAGTAAATATATATAATATATATATATAATATATATATATATATATACATACACATTATCTCATTTAAAATCCACGGCGACATGTAAAAGCACCTATGCAGCACCACATGAGCACCTGTGCAGTGCCAAGTAAAAACATTAATGCGGCGCCATGTAAAAGTGACCAGTTTCTGAGCTTGGTACTAACAGTACCCAAGGCTTCAACAACAACAGCTGTAACATTGACCTTTTTTCAATGACTGGTCTTTTTTATTTCCCCACTTCAAATCATTATTATTATTATTCAGTGGGAGAGTAATGCATGCCATCAAAGTGACACTGGGGTACAAATATATGAAGCCCAATATACCCATCATGACTACCTGTCTGAGAAGGGTACACCACGTACATGCACCACAACTACATGTGTATGACATGGTGATCTCATATTGAGATAAACAGCACCTGAGCTTGCAGGTGGGGCCCAGTTAGAATTTTCTTCAGATCGAATAGACCATCCTGCTCAAAAGGTCCCTGAATAAGAGATGTTCAAGAATGATAAATGAAACACTCATGTTTCTAGGAGTGAATTATTCAAACCACAAAGAATTCCTCTCAGCACGACTTCTGCTTGTGATCAGAGATGCACATATCAACCACTAAGGTTCATTCTCAACTGGTTATGGTCAAACAACTGACAAGCAAATCTGTGGTATTAAGGAGAATATTTGCAGAAGCCCGTCTTTTTACACCAAGACAAAACATGTACAGGACAACACTTCCAATCAGTTAAGATCAAAAGCCACAAGAGTCACTGCCTGATATTGCATCAAGTCATTTATTATTATTCCCTGAGACGATGGCACGTAAAAGCACCATCTGAACATGGCTGATGCCAGCGCTGCCTAGACTGGCTTTCGTGCCGGTGGCACGTAAAATGCACCAGTCCGATCGTGGCCGTTGCCAGCCTCGCCTGGCACCTGTGCAGGTGGCACGTAAAAAGCACCCACTACACTCACGGAGTGGTTGGCGTTAGGAAGGGCATCCAGCTGTAGAAACACTGCCAGATCAGACTGGAGCCTGGTGCAGCCTTCTGGCTTCCCAGATCCCTGGTCGAACCGTCCAACCCATGCTAGCATGGAGAACGGACGTTAAACGATGATGATTTCTTCTCTCTTTATAATACATTTTAGCTACACATTTCAGCTTTTATATTAACATAATTCAATATAATGGAAAATTTAAAAAGCTCCTGAAAAATACTTTCTGCTCATTGTCAGTCGGGATTGTATGGTGAGCTTTTTCTGTGACTACTATTTACAAATAATACAAAAAAGAATGCCAGAATTGTATTGACTCACCTTGCTGCCGCATACCAATAGCTCTACCTCTTCTGGACGAAACAAAGCATGTAGAGGGCTCTCATTTGTAACCATCCGGAATCCGCACTTAAAGGCACGGAATTGTCTTTCGACAGACCGGTTCAGCAAGTAATCAGCATACAAATTCACATATTCCTAGAAACAAATTTAGACTCCATTATTATTATTACTGAAAACAAAATTTGTTTTCTTCAGAAACTTGATATATCTAGTAACAAACAAACAAAAAAATTCTTTTAGAACGAAACCAAATCTGGCATTTTTTGATAATTAGCTTCTTTGTACTGGTTTTAGTCATTGGACTGTGGCCTAGCTGGAGCATTACCTGAAAACAAAGCTGCTTTCTTTAGAAACTATTGATGTATGTAGTAACAGAAAAATGAATTTTGTTTAGAACAAAACCAAAAACTGGCCTTCTTTGATAATTATGTTCTCTTTACTGGTTTTAGTCATTGGACTATGGCCTTGCTGGAGCATCACCAAAAGTGTAATTGATTACATCAAACCCTGAATGACAACAGGTAAAGAGAACCTGAGAGGAATTTCAATACAAAATCTAACAACTGCAACACTCCAGCAAATCTGTCATCTATCTGCCAAATTAATTTAGTAAAACAAAAAAAATATTTCCAATGAATGCATACACACAGACATATACAGTCTGACTTTACAAAGGACATGTGATAGTTGAGATGCAGTATCTTTTGAAAGAACCTGATTAAGACTGTAAGAGAAATGCTAACAGAAATATAAATACACATTATTTACTCCCCCACCTCTCTCTCTCTCTTTCACTCACTTTAGATGCATACAGTTTGGTGACCATTTTGTCTTGCAAGTAACTTAGCAACCTCAACAGGAGTGGTGACATGAAAAAAGAAAAAAAAGGCATCCAGTACACACTGTAAAGTGGTTGTCATATTGAAGGACATCCAACCACAGACACTATGCTGAAACTGCTATTGGGGCCTGATGCAGCTCTGTGGCTGGTCTTCTGTCTATACTCCTGCGAGTATAGAAAAATGGATGTTAAATGACAATGATGAGGATTCTTAAATGTAGATATGCACAAGCTGAATTGCAATACTCACATAAATATGCTAACACACACACAAGAAGGTATTTTTAAACACATGATGATGCATTGGACCATGGCTATGTTGGGGCACCACCTTAAAAAGTTTAGTCAAACAAATTAATCTCAGTACTTCACACACACACACACACACACACACACATATATAGCTAAATACCTTCATACATATGACAGGGTTCTTTCAGTTTCAGTCTATCAAATCTGCCCAAAAGGCTTTGGTCAGCCCAAGGCTATATAAAGGCGGCGAGCTGGCAGAAACGTTAGCACGCCGGGCGAAATGCTTAGCGGTATTTCGCCTGCCGTTACGTTATGAGTTCAAATTCCGCTAAGGTCAACTTTGCCTTTCATCTTTTCGAGGTCGATAAATTAAGTACCAGTTACGCACTGGGGTCGATGTAATCGACTTAATCCGTTTGTCTGTCCTTGTTCCCTCTGTGTTTAGCCCCTTGTGGGTAGTAAAGAAATATATATTAGAAGGCACTTGTCCAATGTACCATGCAGTGGGATTGAACCTGGAACCATGTGGTTGGGAGCCAAGCTTCACACATACACTCACAGTAGTTCCTGTGTGTACAATTACATGTATGACAGCTACTGGTGAATTTAAAACTCCAATACTTCTTTGCAATCATAGATGTAATGAAGTGTTCCACTGAAGAATTGTTGTGAATATGACTAAATACACAATAAATACCCACTACAGAGGATGCAAATAGCCACAACAGTGAAACATGCATAGGGAACAAATGGCATATTCTGCACCTTGCACTTATTGTATGCACACGTGTGAATTGGTTCATTATCCCGAAAGATTGCATTTCCCTCCAGAAACAGTTCTGCAACCATAGGATGAATTTGATCAGATAAAATGCTTAAAGTCTTGGCTGTTAATTCTGTCATGAAGGGAAACCATTGGGCTGGTGGATTTCCAAGATATAGCCCCACCACCCAGATCATCACAGATCCTCCTCCTCCTTCTTTAACAGTTGGAAGAATGGAGTCTGGGTCAAATGCTTCTTTTGGCTGTCTCTACACGTATACTCAGCCAGTGGTCAGAAATAAGGTAATGGATGACTCATCCGAAAAAATAACATTCTTCCACTGCTCTAGTGACTAATTCTGTAGGTTTTTACTCCACCCTAAACGCTTTGCAATGTTTGTTTTCGAAAGTAGTAGTTTTCTGATTGCAGCCCTCCCATGAAATCCAGCTTTGTGCAGCTCCCGGCGAACAGTTTTTGTGGAAACTGGGTTCTCGAGGTGGTCATTAAACACAGGAGTAATTTTGGGAGTTGTATTTTTGTGATCCTTTCTAACAATTCAGGTTTCAGGTTCAATCCCATTGTGTGGCACCTTGGGCAAGTGTCTTCTAGTTAAGCTCTTGTGAGTAGACAGAAACTGAAAGAAGCTTGTAAATATGCATGCATGTGTGTATCTCCTTGACTCAACACTGCACAATAGTTATAAATGAGTATCACTGTCATTGCTTGTTTCTAACTTTCTATGGAAGTAAGTCTGTCCAAGAGTAAAGATACTTTGCTTTAAAACAGGCAGGGGCTGAGAACAGGAAGGGCATCTGGCTGTGGGGAAATATGCCTCAACGAATTCCGTCTCACCCATGCAAGCATGGAAAAATAGAATGTTATATTTGGGAATATGTATAATCATACAAGTGTAATATTTCCATATAAACAAACTATATTTAGGGACCTTTTGAGTAAGATGGGCTATTTGACATGAAGAAAATACTAACTGGGCCCAACCTGCAAGGTCATGCGCTGTTCATCTTGATATGAGGTTACCATGCAAGTTCATGTGATTACATCCATGTTCATATATCTACACACATGTATACACATATAAACATGCATGTTCTCATGTGCATCTTCACTGTGATTACATCCATGTTCATATATCTACACAAATGCATGTATACACATATAAACATGCTTTCACATGCATGTTCATATATCTACACACAACAGGTAGATTTATATATAGTCATGTAATACATACATACACATGCATGCTTTCACATGTACATGTGCTTCCTTTCCATTTGTCTTGTCTTCCTCTCTTATTATTTCATTCAAAGACATGTCATTTCAAACTGGCAACCCTACATCTAGAATCACAGAAGAGACTTACCCGTTTATTAGCATTTGTTACTGGAATTTGATCTCCGTTTTCTTTGAGATTTTGTGTGATCACATTACCAAATACATCCCTGTACGAGATGCAAAATGTCTGCAGAAACTCTTTTTCTACCTCTCCATCATATAGTAGAAGATCCTGTAAGCTTCGTGCAAGTATCTGTAACAAAAGAAAGAAAAGTATTACAACAAACCACGCAAGAATCCGTCAACTGAAACTAACTTTTCTTCCCTTTTATACATGGGCACAGGTATGGGTGTGTGTTTAGGAGGTTAGTTTTACAACCATGTGGTTTCAAGTTCAATCCCACAGCAAAGTACCTCAGACAAATGCTTTTTACCATAAACTTGATTTGACCAATATTTTGTGAGGGACATTTGGCCAATGGAAACCATGCAGAAGACCAGTGTGTCTGTGTGTGTGGGAGACTCATTTCCATGTGTCCTCAATGACAACACTTGAGCAAAAACAGTGTTCTTATTTACATTTGTTAGTAAGCAAATAGATCATAATTACAGCTTTCATCACATGAAGGCTACTAGAATAAAAATACTTTACTTGGAAAACAAGTTTAAGGTCGATGACAAGAAAAGCAATCGGGTTGTAAAAAAAAATTTGCCAAAACAATTTCATCTAACCCATGCCAGTATGAAAAAAAGCATCCAGTACACACTACAAAATTATTGACATTATGAAGGGCATCTAGCCAACCAAGAGAGAGACCATGCCAAAGCAGACATTGGGGCAGGATGCTGTTCTTGGATCCATTGGATACTGTCAAACTATCCAGTCCATACCAGCATGGAACAAAGATTTCAAATTTTGGCACAAGACCAGCAATTTTGGGGGAAGGGGCGAATTGAGTACATCGACTCCAGTGTTCCACTGGTAATTATTTTATTGACCCTGAAAGTCAACCCCGGTGGAATCTGAATTCAGAATGTGGAGATGGATGAAATGCTTAATGCTTGGCAGCATTTCATCTGGTGTGCTAACACTTCTGCCAATAATAATCTCTTCAACTATAGGAACAAGGGCTGAAATTTGGGGAAGGAGGATAGTCGACTACATCAACACCAATGTGTAACTGGTACTTATTTCATTGACCCCAAAAGGATGAAAAGTAAAGTTAACTTCGGTGAAATTTGAACTCAGAATGTAAGGACAGACGAAAGCCCTGATGCAGTACCAGGCAGTGGCCCTCATAGCTTCTGATCTTAACTGATTAGAAGAGTTATCTTGTACATGTTTTGTCTTGGTGTAAAAAATGGGCAACAGCAAATATTCTGCTCATCATCATCATCATCATCATCGTTTAACGTCTGTTCTCCATGCTAGCATGGGTTGGACGGTTCGACCGGGGTTCTGGGAAGCCAGAAGGCTGCACCAGGCTCCAGTCTAATCTGGCAATGTTTTCGCAGATTTGCTTGTCAGTTGTTTGACCATAATCAGTTGAGCATGTCCCATGGTGGCTGACAATATGTGCATCTCTGATCACGAGCAGAAATAGAGGAAAAGCATCAAAGCCATGTGTTGAGAGGAATTCTGTGGGGTTTGAATAATTCACCTTTGGAAATATCGGCGTTTCATTCAACATCCTTAAACAAACCTTATTCAGGAACCTTTTGAATGGGATGGGCTACTCAACCTGAAGAAAATTCTAACTGGGCCCCACCTGCAAGGTCATGCGCTGTTTATCTTGATACGAGATCACCAGGTTGCATACATATGGTTGTGATTCATGTGCCTAGCATACCCTTATCAAACGAGTAGTCATGATGGTTAAATGATACTTCATATATTTTACTCCAGTGTCACTTTGATGGCATTCACTGCTCTCTCATCATTGTTCATCATTTGCTTTCCCTGCTAGCATGGGTTGGACGGTTCAACTGGGGTCTGGGAAGCCAGAAGGCTTCACCAGGCCCAGTCTGATCTGGCAATGTTTCTACGGTTGGATGCCCTTCCTAACGCCAAATAATAATAATAATAATGGTGATGATGAAGTTGATGAGGATGATGGTGGCGATGATAGTGATTATATGTGTGTGTACATCAATAAATGAATAACGCACTGGTGAGAAACTTGATAAATTGGTGCACTGAACAAAATTACTTTGTATCAATTATTCTGTTTGAGTTGCACAGACACTCATTCTTTACTGCAGATCTTGACCTGCAAGTTTCAACAGAACATTAACGCCCTGAGCTGATAGATGTAAGCAAATCTACCTGAAGACTTTGCATATTTAGTCTGGTGCTCTACAGCTGCTGCTATTCCACTGCCCCAATTTGCAATTTCTAACAGAGTCACAAAGCCAGAAATTTAGGGTTAATCAATTAAAAAGAAAAAAAGAAAAAACCCAGTGCATAACTAGAATTTTATAGGCTGTGATTAGCGTTCAGATTACTCTGCCAAATGTAATGCTTATTTATCCACATTGTTTTGAATTAATCATATTATTTCATAGCTTTGAGATTTCAATAATATGATTGTTTGTTTTTAGAATATGACATTGTAGGGTAGGTGTGAGAAGACTAATCTGGCAGGTTTGAACTAATCTGCCAGATAGAATATTTGGGCCAGATAAGGCTGGTTTAATTGCTGAAATGGTTAAAAGTTGAATTTGGATGAATTTAAAGCAAAAGGTCAAAGGGCATAACTAAATGCCACAAGATATTTAGTTTGGCAGGTTATCACTTTTGCCATCACACTGTCCAAAATAAAAACAAACAAACTATATAGAGTATACTAGTGTTATCAAAAATCAACAAGAACAGGAGTTAGAAAGTTGGTGTTTATAACAGTAAATATAGGTCTTACTGGGTCAACGTCTTTTAAATCTGTAAAAGTGCCTTTCTTGCCCATCAACTTTCGGTAAACCACCATTGGGAAGTGAATGTCCAGGATAGCACTGTTATATATTGCGAGACCAAGCACGATACCTATCAATGTGAATTGGCCATCATTCTCCAGTGAGCTGGGATTGAACCAATATTGGCCAGTTTCTTCTTTGTATGTGAACATTCCTGCAATGACAATCATGAATCTTACTGATAAAAATATTTTTGAAATGTCACAAATTCAAATTAACATCAACTGAAACACACATGTATACATACACACATACATATGTATGTGCTCACAACACATGCAAAGACATGCATACAAATTTAAATTAGCATCAAATAAAATTCCCACATATACAAGCACATGTATGTATGCATAAACTCAGTTTACCCACCAAGCAACAAACGTATGCAAACATACAATTTATACATATTTACTCATAAACATAGGCACATTTATACATATCAGCACTCAGGCAGTTGCACATACTAACAGTTGTTCATACACAAATTCTTATAAATACCACACAAACACACAAAGCCAACAGTGTTGAACTTACCAAAGTCTGGATTAAAAATATCTTCAACTACCAACTGAAAGAACTCTTTCGATACGCCACCTTCATCTACACCCTGTTCACCATCAAACTCTACAAAAAGCTGCTTTTTCAAATCTTGTGGGTTATCCATTGCAACAAGTTCCAACTGTTTAAATAACAACAACAATAATAATAATCTATATTATAATGATTGAAGAAGTGTAGGACTGTGTCCAGTTTTTTTCCCCATGTTATTAAAAGTCATATTACTTTGAAGAAATTATATATATGAATAGTGAAAAAATTTTAAATTATAAAGTTTATTTGTATATTAAACATAAATTATAATGTTTAATATTACGAGATTTGCTTCTGTTTTAAATGTCATCTTCTGTTTGAATTACATATGTAAACAAATAGCCTTTCTTCGCATTCATAAAAATGTAATAAAACAACAAAACAAGTAAATTATTTTAAAAAGTATTACGTAGAGCAAAAACAATAATCCCTATCTAATAGAATTAAGTCTTCAAATTGCGTTAGATTGCAGTCATGCTGGGGTACCATCTTGAAATTATTTAGTCAATATCATCTCCCAACACAATTCTTTGCACATGGTCAGAGCATTCTCACGAGCATAAAAAAAAAAAATTTTTTTAATAAAAATATTAACCAAGATAAATGAAAAGGGGTCCATTTGCTGACAGTTGTGTCTGCAAAAAAATCCTGCAGTGATGTCAGACATTCATTACTCTCTTTTAATTGAAATGAATTTAAGTTTCTTTTTAATTGCTAGGAAAGGGACACTAGAAACAATACATCTATAAATGAATATAATGAAACAACAATGTAGCAAAACTCAACTCTTCATATATATATATAACTATTTTTCCTGGTGCTGTAACAGTTCTACTCGCTTGCTTCCTTAAATAATCCTTTCTGCTAAAGGCACAAAGCCGTAAATGTAATTCATTAATTTCAACCAGAGCTTATATTTTCAAATTCACTCTAGTGGAGATTCATGAACAATTTCCCTTGACAGTGTCATCTCTTTTCCAATTTTCATTATTGTCATTTTTAAATGTATCATGTATTATTTTACTGATTACAGAATAAACTATAACAGAATCTTTGTTCAATTCATGAGCATATTGTCAATTTACTCTATAATTTATGTATCATATCTATATGTATATATAATATCAATATACACAACACATAAGCCAGCAGAAAATTGCCCCCCGGGCGGTTTTTCTGCTGATAATAGTAATGATTTTAAATTTTGGCAAAAGGCCAGCAATTTTTGGGAAGAGGGATAATCAATTACACTGACCCCAGTGCTCAACTGGTATTTTATTCTATAGAGGATGAAAGGTAAAGCTGACCTCAGCAGAATTTCAACTCAGAAAGCAAAGCCAAATGAAATGCAGCTAACTATTTTTCCTGGTGCTGTAACAGTTCTACTCGCTTGCTTCCTTAAATAATCCTTTCTGCTAAAGGCACAAAGCCTTAAATTTTGGGGGATGGTACTAGTCAATTATATTGACCCCAAAAGGATGAACAGCAAAGTTGACTTTGGTGGAATTATAATAATGATGATAATAATAATTCTTTTTACTAGAGGCACAAGGCCTGAAATTTTGGGGAGGAGTACTTAATTTATCGATCCCGAAAGGATGAAAGGCAAAGTTAACCTCGGCAGAATTTGAACTCAGAACATAGTAACGGGTGAAATACCACTAAGCATTTTCATCCAGTGTGTTAGCAATTTTGCCAGCTCACCACCATACTATTTCAACTGTAAGCACAAGGCCAGAAATTTTGAGAGAAGGAGAGACAAGTTGATTGCATTAACCCCAGAGGGACAGAAGGCAAAGTCTCCCTCAATTGAAATGTAAAGAGCCAAGAGAAATATTGCAAAGCATTTTGAGCATTTTAACAATTTTACCAGCTTGCCATTTTCATCTTCTCTTTATTGGTACAAGGGCCCAAACATATAATAAGAAATGTGTCATACAACTGGGATTGGAAAATGTCAAGGACAATATATATATATATATATATGTTATGGTGTTACATTTATTGCTTCATTATGATCATTTCAACAATACATCATGAATATAAATATGAATGATAGTGTAATATTACAACATATTGCATATAATCCATGTTTATCTCATTAGACAAAAATAAAAGAAACAAACAATACAATTTACAGTTGGAAAGTTCTAGTATATTAAGCTGTTAAGACCAGAGGGAAGAGCTTTATACATACACCTTCTGTTAAGATGGTATTAGCAGGTGTGCTGACTGAATAGGCAGCTCAGATCTCTAAATCCCCATGTAGAGGAACATGGATGTTAAATGATGGTGATGATGGTATGTGTGTGTGTGTTTGTGCATTCAGTTTTTATTTCAGGACTTCTTGCTAATAGAGAAGAGCTGGTTTCTAACCTAGATCCAAGTTTCCTTCATTGGAATTTCAACAACAATCAATAAGGCATTTGTGCATGTATGTGTTTATATGTGCAGTGTTTGGAGTCAGTTCATGTGCAGATTTGTATGTTTTATGTATGTATTCTCATGCACATAGTTGCAAGTCTAGACATGCATATATATCATCGTGACCGACCAGGCTATCAGATGTTGCTACACATTGCTGGTCGCAATGCACTTTGCATCGTTTTAGCCTTCAAATGACGCCACCTCGCTGGCTAAGCGAGCAGGCCAACAGAAGAAAGAGTGAGAGAAAGTTACTGTGAAAGAGTACAGCAGGGATCACACACCCCGCCCCTGCCGGAGCCTCGTGGAGCTTTAGGTGTTTTCGCTCAATAAACACTCACAATGCCCAGTTTGGGAATCAAAACCGCAAGTCCGCTGCCCTAACCACTGGGCCATTGCACCTCCACACATGTATATATACTTAAATGCTCAACTTCTGGAAAGTTTTACAAATCTCTTACAGTTCCACTGGTGACTTCAAATCAACTATATGTATATATGCATGAGAAGGAAGAAAGCAAAAACATGATACAAAAAAGGGCCAGCCACTCACAAAGGGGTGTGAAATCACCACTTAAGTAGAATCAAGTCACCCATAGCAAACTGGCATCTTTGAAAATGACAAGTATCACTAATCTTAGCTTAACCATGAAGTCCCCTGCCCCTTCTTCCTGTTAGTGCTCCTATAGTAATTAATACACCATTTTTATTAGATGTGAATTCTTTTTTTTAACCAACAGCCAATCAATCAATTTGTGGTTAGATACACTGGACCAGTGGTTCTCAACCATTTTTTACCTACAGACCCCTTTGATTCCTGCTTTACTAGGGGCAAGAGACCCTTATAGCCATTTGATGTCTAAAAACCCCTATTATTTTTTTTATGATTAAATATTAAGAATTCTATAGAAAAAAATTGTTAAAATACTTTGTGTATTGTAGAAATATAACCAAAAAACAATTTCCAACAAAATCTTATATGGAAACCCCACCACACACACACCAATGATCATATGGACCCTGATTGAGAACCACTGCACTAGACTTTTATCTTCTCAACAAATAGTATTTGGCATCTTTTAGCCCCCTCAGCAGATCTCTTTACGTCCTCATTTTTCCTTTAGATAACAATGAATTTGAGACTTCTCTGAAGCGAGTTCCTTTTCCTGAGATTTCCAGGGTCTATTTGTGTGTAATCTGGGTTGGGCTTTTTTTTTCCCTTAAAATCCTCCTCCTTGCTCCCAAACTACACACTTTCTGTTTCCAAATGTCAACAGCAACAACATTAAAAGATTAATATGTTATTTTAAATAAGTTCAACAAAATGCAGCCATGGCTGTGCGGATATGGAGTCTACTTTGTAACCAGATGGTGTTAAATTCTATCTCACCATGTGACACCTTAGGAAAGAATTTTGGATCTTTTCCTTTTGAACGGCAGTTTGTAACATAATTTCTAGGTAACTAAAAAGTTTTAAACTTCGTATACTGGTAGAATGTGTTTATAAAACATCATTTTCTCTTGGTTTTATTGAGAAAATTCTATAGTTTGTAAGATATTTTGTCTGAAAATCCGAGCATTTCGGCAATTTTAACCAATCGATTACCTCCATTGAACTAAAATCATTTGCTGCATCTAAAACTGAGACAACACCTCCCCTAACCCTAATTTTTTTTTTTCTTAATTGTTATGCATGTAAAAAAAAACAAAAGCAATGGAAAATAATTTAAACAATTAACAAACAAAATAATTCTATAATTTTATACACACGCTTTCAATATACATACGGAAAGAGTGTGTATAAAATTATAGAATTATTTTGTTTGTTAATTGTTTAAATTATTTTCCATTGCTTTCATTTTTTTTTACACGCGTAACAAATTAATTTAGCAATTAAGAAAAAAAAATTAGGGTTAGGGGAGTTTTAGACGCAGCAAATGATTTTAGCTCAAAAGAGAGCATAGGATTGGTTAAAATTCGAAAAATTAAACTACGTTAAACAAACAAATTACAATTTTCTCAAGAAAGCCAAGAGAAAAAAAATGTTTTATTTTGACACATTCTACCAGTATATGAAGTTTTAAAGTATTTAGTTAACTAGAAATTGTCTGCCGTTCAAAAGGAAAAGATCCAGAATTTCTTCTATTGAAGCTCCAGGCCGACCAATGCTTTGTAGGCTGAAACTTTGAAGTCACCGTGATTCTTTACATTATAAACATACATTTACACATACACACAAAGAGTACAAAGACCGTGAACAAAAATAAAAAGCTGGTGGGTATTGGAGTAGTAAAAAGAAACCCTTCAATTTGTCATCAATGCAATTTACACAACAACGTAAGTTCTAATTCAAATACTAAATACAATGTCAAACCCATCTTGAACTCTAACAATATTTTTCTCAAAATTCATCTTTCTATATATATCCTCAGCAATATATTCATAAAATACAACTGCAAATATTATTACATTCTTAAAATGAAATATTTTCAAAGCATTTTTAGATAAAGGTCACAAATTCTTGAAAACAGCTGCAAAAGAAAATACATAAATCCACAATTCATTACAAGGATTCATCCTTAGCCTAAACACCATGTCCACTCATCTGGTGACAATAAGCAAATTCTGTGATAGGTTGGTGTCCTGTTCAGTTGGGGGGAATATACATGCTTCAGAATCTAGGAAACTGGCCCTATGAGCTTAGGGCTTGGGAGGGACTTTTGATCCATTTGATTCATCCATAGCCTTAACTGTTAAACCAGAAGGGTTCACATGACCACTGTTTCTGTAGTATTAAGTAAATGAAAAGCAACTTTTCTACTGGATAGGAAACCTATCACGAGTAACTTTTCCACAAACCATGGTTCCTATTCTTTAACTTGCGTTAACTGAAGGTGTTGCTATGCAATTAGGTTTACCTTGTTTTCACACACACACACACACACACACACAAACAAACAAACACATACTGATCTGTAATTCACAAGTTAAATTCATAAAGACTGAAACTAAGAAGATAAAAAGACAATGCAAAAGGGAAGACAGAGTGTATATTGATATATATATAATAAATACTTTACAATTTATACAAATATTTCAATACTCAGAGCTTTCTCAAAAGTACGAAGTTATACATCTACATATGTGATAATCATCACAAGAAACACGCACATACAAACACTATATATATATATATATATATATATATATATAAACATCAAAATAAATATCAAATGGAAATAGTAGTTGTGATACCTATGCCGGTGGCATGTAAAAAGCACCATCCGAACGTGGCCGATGCCAGTGCCGCCTTGACTGGCTTCTGTGCTGGTGGCATGTAAAAAGCACCAACCGATCGTGGCCGCTGCCAGCCTCCCCTTGTACCTGTGCCAGTGGCATGTAAAAAGCACCCACTACAGTCATGGAGTGGTTGGCATTAGGAAGGGCATCCAGCTGTAGAAACACTGCCAGATCAGACTGGAGCCTGGTGTAGCCTCCTGGCTTCCCAGACTCCGGTCGAACCATCCAACCCATGCTAGCACGGAAAACGGACGTCAAACGATGATGATATAGTTTACATCATTAGAATTTAGAAAAGCTGAGAGGACAAAATAAATCATTTTATCTATAAAGGATTAAACTTATTTTCCCCTACACAACTATTTAGTAAATAAAGCTATAAATAATAACATGTAGAACATTGGGTTGAAAAAAATCTTTTGGATGGAAAAATGTGAAAGCACAATACCAGAATGTCTCATGGTTATAGGTGTGGGCTACTATCCTACAGGCAGTATTCGACGTTCCTTTCAAGGGATTTTTTGAATTCAATATTCTACAATATTACTATTAATAGCATTTTCTACTATATAAATTATCCACTGTAAAAAGCAGTCATGCCAGCACCATGTAAGAAGCACCAAAGACATCCAGCCATAGAAACCATGCCAAAACAGACAACTGAAACCTAGGAAGCTCTCCAGCTGGTCAGCTCATATCAAACTAACCAACCCATGTCAGCATGGAATACAGATGTTAAATGACAGACATGCATATACACACACACACACACAGTTAGCTGAACAAATACAGAAGAAATGGAGTGGATGATAAACTTGAATAGATTTTTTTTTCATGTATAAAAATACATGAAGGCTCTCAACACACACCCATGTTAAAAATGTATAGAATTTGTTACAACTGTATGTGAGTAATTATAGTTTCTTGCCAGCTTATGCCAAAATTCCTGCTGCTCTTTAGCATTCAGACTATTCTGTCAAATACATTGCTTATTTATTCACATTGTTTTTCAATTAATCATGCATTGCCTCATAGCTTCAAACTTGCGAAGATCTGATTGTTTATTTTTAGAATGACATTGTGGGGTAATTGTGAGAGGCAGGATCTGGCTGATCTGAACATAAAACAAGTAGAATAATTGGGCCAGTTGAAATGTTAAAAGGGTTAAGACAGAACCAACTTCATAGGCCTCTAAAATATGACCAATTGAAGGCATCCAACACTTCTCTATTTTAGACTTAGTGAGGAGTACTGTTCACTGTAAAGTTGATTGCAAGGAAACATTATGTATGATGGAATAATGCAACTTATCCACACAAATTATATATAATATGAGACTTTCAAAAGAGGAAGAAAAAAACAAACCACTGATACTTACCGCAACAAGGGCGTCTTCAATGAGACGTTCTCGTCGAACTTTTAGTCGCAGATATGGCATGGTTGGTGCACCATGAACTAAAGTTTGTATCAAAGAAGTCCTCCTTTCATTAAGCATATGAATACGATTGTCAAAGTACATTACAGTGTGCTTAGAACAAGTTGTCAAGAGAAAACTGTGGTTCACAAAAGAAAACTTGCTGTTACTAGATTCTGATTTGTAGTAGGAAAAATCCGTGCCAACGTCCAAATATTCATTTAAAAGATCATTCACAAAATCCTCAAAGGGAACTAGCGGCGTTCGGCAGTGTATAGGAGAAATACCAAGTTCCTTGCCTAAAGGATCCTCGATTGGTTTCCTTTGATCTTTCGGTTCTGCAGCCACGGCACCTACTAATTCATGGAGGTTCACATCAGCATCATTCAGTTTTTTCTCTTCATCGATCAACTGTTTTGAATCGTAAATACCACCAAGCATGCTAGCATAGTAGAGAATCTTCATAACTCGAGCTGCTCCACTGATGCCATTGTCATCATTGACTGGGCACCCCCGTCCCCACTGCACTTCTCCTTTCATCACACGCACAGTAATCAACTGATGAAGAGAACACACCATGTTCTTCAGCTGTTGTGCAGGATATTTGGACCATACATGAGCCAGCTTAACTTGGCTTTGTAAAGGTAACTGTCCGATCGTGTTGCAGAAATCAGGGAAAGCACTGTCGATAAACTCAGGCTCGTATAAAAATGGGATCTCCATGATAATTATAAAAATATTTATGTAATTTGGGTCTTTTTCTATTGGCTTGCGGTACCTTAATTCCACATCCAGGTTCTTAGATAATGAACAAATGGCTTGTATTAAGGAACATTGAAATGGGAGCTCTGGTATTTCCATCAGAGCTTTAAATGCCCTTCGTACTGAAGGTATGTCCACTGTTACATACTCTAAACTTTCAGAGTCCATCACAGTACTTTCCATAACACTATCACTTTTAGCTGAACGGCAAGGTTCATTTTCATTTTCTTGTTCGTCCATATCTTTGTCTAAATCCAACTGCATTGCTCTGTGAGTTTCCTTTGATAATGAAACGTCATCTTTGCGACGGAAACTCAGAATAATTGCATCCGGATTATTAAATACTGCACCAATAATATGAATCAGCTTTGACCAGTTGCCATCTTTTTTACACTCCTTAATTATTTCTATTAGTCTTTGCTCTGTTAAAAAGTTCTTCACTGAAATTAAAAGAAAAAAAAAATTTCAGCACAAAACATTTATAAAGAAAAAAGAAAAGTGATTTTACATTCATTTACCTATATTCATATAGTAGAGGGACAGACCTAGTGGAAATTGTTGCACCACAACTACTAGTGAGGTAAATAATTTTTTATAGACCAGACATGAAACTCAGAAAATTAATGAAACACTAAATTTGGGTACACATGTGCCTGAGAGAGAGAGAATGGTTAACAAGTGTAATTTACTCTTTTACTTGTTTCAGTCATTTAACTGCGGCCATGCTGGAGTACCGCCTTTAGTTGAACAAATCGACCCCAGGACTTATTCTATCTATATCTTTTGCCGAACTGCAAAGTTACGAGGACGTAAACACACCACCATTGGTTGTCAAGCGATGTTGTGGGGACAAACACAGACACACAAACATACATATATATATAGATAGATAGATAGATATACATATATACGACAAGCTTCTTTCAGTTTCTGTCTACCAAATCCACTCATACGGCTTTGGTCGGTCTGAGGCTATAGTAGAAGACACTTGCCCAAGGAGCCACGCAGTGGGAATGAACCCGGAACCATGTGGTTGGTAAGCAAGCTACTTACCACACAGCCACTCCTGCGCCTATTAATAATTTTCTTTGCTTTTTTAAGGGGATCTGATAGTTATTGTTGCAATTTGAACTTATGATTATATAAGGTATTGTATTTTATTCAGTGTACATATTTATAGCCTTCATGGCTGACTTTCTTTACTCGACTTTTATGCCTGCTTTTTGTCTCCTTTTATTTAACCTCTTTCGACAAGTTGTAATGCAACTGGGCACTGTATACAATAAGATCATTATCATTATACTTAGTAAGACAATGAACTGGCAGAATTAGTAGCATGCTAGACAAAGTGCTTAGTGGAGTTTCTTTTGGCTCCGTTTTGAGTTCAAATACCACCAAGATCAACTTTGCCTTTCATCCTTTTGGGATTGATAAAGTACCAGTCGAGCACTTGGATCAGTGTAATCAACTAGTCTCTTCCCCTCAAAATGTCAGGTTGTGTGCCTATAGTAGAAAGGATTATTATTACTTATTTCTTTATTGCCCACAAGGGGCTAAACATAGAGGGGACAAACAAGGACAGACAAAGGGATTAAGTCGATTACATCAACCCCCAGTGTGTGATTGGTACTTTAGTTATCGACCCCAAAAGGATGAAAGGCAAAGTCAACCTCAGCGGAATTTGAACTCAGAACGTAATGGCAGATGAAATACCACTAAGCATTTCGCCCGGTGCAGTAATGTTTTTGCCAGCTCACCGCCTTAGATTATTATTACTACAATTAGTAGTCCAGCAACTTCACATTATCCAAGCATTTACTTACCACCACCATCACCACTACGCGCACGCAATTAGTATAGTTCAAATGATTTTGTATATTTGGAAAGTTGCATGAACAATACAATGCCATTGAAAAACTTACTTAAAATGAGTTTTTGCTAATTTATAGTTCAATGCCAAAACCACTCAACCACTAGCAAAATAATTTTTTAAAAATCCAAATATATTCGTTTAATTTTTTTAATTAAAATGAAATATATTACATCTTAAATAGTTTTACATTGCTGGTGCCCTATAAAAAGCCCTCAGTATATTCTATGAAGTGGTTGGCATTAGGAAGGGCATCTAGCTGTAGGAACTTTGTTAAAAAGACAATTGGAGCTTGGTGCAGCTCTAAGGCTTGCCAGCTCCTGTCAAACTGTCCGACCCATGCCAACATAGTATACAGATGTCAAATGATGATGATTTTGAAAGATCAGAGTATATATTAAAAAAAAAAAGAAATGAATAAGAAAAAAGCAAACTTTCAAGAAAAGGAAAGGTATCCACCTATGTGGATGGCTATATTTGGAAATATTAATTAAAAAAACACAACAAAAACCTCACTAATCTCGTTAATGTCTTGTGAAAGAGAAAAACTAGTCTGCAATAACATCACAGACAGGATTGAAAACAGCATCTTCCAGAAGTAGAAGTTAATTAAGAAAATAAATAAACAAACACTTGTCAGTCATTAAAAATAAAAAAGAAACTTATTTACTCCACACTATGATTATATCATATAAGGATGGAATCTTCTGTTTCATTTATAACCTGGTCCATACCTACCTATCTTTCTTTGTTAGTGGGCATCAATTAAAGGCAAACCACAACCAAACTCTTGACTCCCACCCCATCTCCAGCTGTCACATTCTGAATGTTCTGTTGAGTCAAAGGTGAAGAGGACTGAAAGAGTGTCTACATCTGCACCTAAAGCACAGGTTCTCAAAGCGGACTCTACTGTGCCTCAGGTAGGCGTTGAGAGACTCCAGGTGGGCACTGGTGTCTAAGGTGTCAGGGGAGTGGGGTAGGAAAAAGGAGGCACTGGGAGGAAAGCAGTGGATTGGGGGATGCCATGAATTTACTATATTATTATAGTATTGTATACAAATTATATAATATTATATTAAATATCAAATGATTCATAGTATATATAAAATAGTAAAATATAAAATATTTATTTATACATAAATTTAAATTGAAAATAATTTGGGTGAAAAATTGAATATTTGAATCTGGCATTTGCTAAATTTTCTTGAGAACATTCCTCTCTTAGTGGTAAGACCATAGGGGGTTGACGTTGAGCACAATGGATGTCTACTTAGTGGTCATCCCTCATATGTATTTTTACATAAAAATAGGAGAGGGAGCACCGAGGGTATAATGTGGCCATGAGGGGGTCAGTGGCCCAAAAAGTTTGAGAACCTCTAAGCTAAAGCATTCACAGAAAGTAAGGTACATGTCATTGAGCTATACTTGCTCATGAGTGGCGGCTTCATGATGCTTTACACCAGTGGGGTTTTTTCAATCAGAGTCCATATGATGCAATAAACTGGTTATTTTTCTACAATACATCAAATACTTAAAACACTTTTTTTATATAATTCCTAATAATATTTAAGCATAAAAATATAATAGGAATTTTTAGACATTGACACAGCTATGCGGGTCATTCCTTGTCCCTGAGTAAAATAATTAACAAGTCCATAGCCAAAAAAAAAAATGGTTGAGAACCAGTGCTTTAAACACACACACATATATCATCCTTTCCTACACTCTTTCCACTGATCGCCTTTCTGTGCTTTCAACCATCATACTCTCTCCTCTGCCATACTCTGTCTAAACACCTCTCATATCAGCCATCATGCCCCACCTACTACTAAAGCCACTCTTATGTACTTCTACATTTCTCTCTCTCCCTCCTCCACCACCCCTACACCTTGTACATCATCCCTCTACATCCTGATCTATTCTCTTACTGGAGCCACTTCTATCTCTCCCACCTTATCCCCTCTCCATACAGATTCTTTCCACCAACTGCAGCATCACCCTTGTTCACCACTCAACATTCACCTCCACCCCATCTCTAACCCTCCATTACTCTCCCCTCTCAGTCTTATGAAACTATCATTTATCCCCATCCTGAGCCTCTCTCTGTATCTTCTCTTGTACACACCTCCTTTCCAGCTATTCTCACCCATCCTCATATAATGCAGGGTAGGCATGTATCTCCTCTATAGCTAAATACCTGTGCTTGACCCTCTGTCATACTTTAACCACTCAACACCTAGCACAAAACCACCTCTCCCTCAAATACTCCCCCCTACTTAGTCAAGGGGTGGGCTTTTCCTTTCCCTTTCCCCAGTTCTTTTCTCATCATGCAAGTTACTTGGTGACCTCACTAGTGCTGATGGCACTAATAAAGTACCCGGTACACTCTGTAAAGTGGTTGGCATTAAAAAGGTCATGCAACCATAGAAACCATGCCAAAGCTGACACTGGAGCTTGATGCAGTCCTGAGGCCCACCAGATCCTGCGCAACCGTCCAACCCATACCAGCAGGGAAAATGGGCATACGATGATAATGATATCTATTTTACATGAGTCAATCTCTTGTGCTGGTGCCACATTAAAAGCAGCTAGAACACATTGTAAAGTGGTTGGTGTTAGGAAGGGCATCCAGTTGCAGAAACCAATCCAAATTAGACTGGAACTTGGTGCAGCTCTGACTTACCAGCTCCAGTTAAACTGTCCAACCTATGCCAGCATGGAGAATAGATGTTAAAAGATGACAATGATGATGATGAATTATTTCAAGTTTCTTGACAAGGAGCAAGAATCCATTCTACATTTGTACAGTTCTATATTTAAGAGATGAGGAATTATGTACATTATTTACATTTGACAGATATTTGTCCTCATCTTGTTTGTTGTTAACAAATTTCGGCTGATATACCTTCCAGCCTTCATCAGCTGTCTAGGGGAAATTTCAAACCTGGGTTCTCATTCCTATGGTATTTTTTGATGTTAACATCATCATCATCATTATTATTAATATTATTACTATTATTATTCAGGTCACTGCCTGGAATTGAACTCGGAATCTTCAGCATATTTGTGTCTGTGAGTATAAACAAGCGATGATAATACATATAAGCAAGATGATACCATTTCCATTTCCAAAGTGCTGCCAATATCTGTATCAGGTGTAAAAATTAGAACATAAACTTGCAGTTTTTACCTGATAATGTCGACTCCTGATGAGCACTGGGTTTCATGTTTGATGTTGAGGGTTGTTCCTCTTTTGCTCCAAAAACCATAGCTACTGGATAGTGGGTGCTTACTCCTCCAGCTGACGAGCTACTGCTGCCACCACCTAGTCTCACACTAATGCCACTGCCGGATACTGTACCACCACGAACACTCAGCTGTCCACTCTTAATGCAAGACACGCTGGTTGTGGCATTTTCCTCACTCTCTGATGGCCGCTTGGCTATCTTAGCAGGGTGAGCCTCACATAGGCGGGCTTTCTGTTTGAACAGGTGCAGTGCATGCACAGCAAGCTGGTTACGGCTGCAATTCTTATAGACGAATGCATTGCATGAGGCACAGTTCTCGTTCCTACAGTCATTATCACCACAACCATCAGTCAATTGGTAGTAGTAGCGTTCAATCAGACGTTTTGCAGCTGCACGCTTCCTAGAAATTGACAAATAAAAAGCATTAAACAAGAACTAAAGCATAAAGAGAACTGAATTTCATTTTTTGGTTTAATTTAATATTTTAATCAAATGTGAAATGTAGATAATTATATCTAAGTAAAAACACAAAGTTATGTAACAGAAGACTACAAAGAAATACATCTGAGTAATTATGTAGCATGTCTAGAATAAGAAATCTGCTCTTTATCTCTCTTCTCTCATACTTTAACACCCCCGACTCCTAGCATGTGAAGGAATGGAGCCTAGTGGTTAGAGTGTTGCACTCAGAACTGCTTGATTGTGAGTTTGATTTGCACACCAGGTAGCATGTTGCATCCTTGAGCAAAATGCTTAATTTCACATTGCTCTGCAGTTGGGAGAGTGGCAGAATTGTTAAGCTCTAAAAAAAAAATATTAATTAAAAGATGAGAGAGTCACACCTGGAATGCATTTGATCATAGGTCCCTTGAACAGGTGTCAAGCAACAATTTCTGCTACTCCTAACAACAATACTAAAAGTTTCTTATTAAGATACAAATTTACACAAAGTATTGGTATAGGCATGGCTCTGTGACACGAAGTTTGCTTCCCAACCTTGAGCAAGTATCTTCTACTATAGCTGCAGACCAACCAAAGCCTTGTGAGTGGAGTTGTTAGCTGAAAACTGAAAAAAGCCTGCCATATCCATGCACATGCATGTATGTGCGTGTGTGTGTGTGTGTGTGTATATATATTCTTAAACAAGAATATTATTGATAGTGACTTTGAAGTTTCAGCCAGTAAAGTAAACATTGGACTGCTGACAATGGCTTAGCTTTGCCAAAAATTCAAAGTCACTCACAATAATATTCTTGTTTAAGAATAATATAACTATACTCTACAAAAGTATTGAGTAACCCATTAGGTTAATGCAAAATTGTTTTTATTAAAACTGAACACAAAAACAAACATTAACATATGTGCATGAGTCTTGGGGTGTGTGTAACAGTCTCCTAGCCTTGACATCACTTAATAGTTGTGAGTGAGTGCCACCGTTATGCAAGCAATGTTCTTCATTTTGAATCTTCTGTGAAAATGTGTCTTGTCAAGGCGAAATATCTTGCTTAGAACATGTGAGGGTTGGTGACAAGAGAGGCAACTGGCCATAGTAAATCCACCTGAACAAATTCTGTCCAAGCCAGGTGAGCATGGAAATGCAGACATTATGACGATGGTGATGATAAAGAAAACAGGGGAAAGGATGAAAGGGTCACACTGAGAACACACCTTTGATCAAAAGTCTCTTGACCAGGCGGTTTAAACAACAGCTTCTGCTACTTCTAACAATACTAAGAATTACTTAATAAGGTACAAATTTACAAATGTACAGACAAAAATCAAAAGGAAAGAGATTCAGTTTTCTTTTCACTCAAGTACATTTACTGATACAAGAAGTGAATTTGGTTTGAGTGAGAACTGCAACTTGGTCATACATTATTCCCCACCAGAAACGTAACTGAACACAAATAAAAGAAACCAGTTCCAAACTAAGAACGATCACTAACCAATGATATATGTACATTGTTTGTGAATGGCACTGCTCTGTGTTCCAAACAATGAAACCTCAACATCACTTGATTTGCTAGAAAAAAACCCCAGCCAAATAACACAAATATCACACCATACCATAAAAACCAAAAAACAAAGATGCACTGGATAATACAGCACCCATATACACACAGGCTGATTAAAAGACAAGATGATTGCAGTTGGACAGTGTGACAGGATTCAATAAACCAGAGGACTGAGTCAAGTTCCAGTGTCTGCTTTGGCATAGTTACTACAGCTGGATGCCCTCCTTAATGCTAAATATTTTATAGAGTGTACTGAATACTTTTTTTCATGATATCAGCACCAGTAGGGTCACCAATTAACTTAGAAAACAAAAATACTCTCTGGTTGAGTGAGATTGTAGAGGCTAAAGCATGATAAAAAGGGCAGACACAAGTGTCTTGTTATAGAGGTGACACATGGCTACCACCTCTCATTAGATGTGTAACTGTATTAAATATGTGAATGTGAATTATATATGAGCATGCATGTATGCATATACATATGAAACTATATTTTCGCTGATGCATAACAGCAAAAGATGTAAAGATTATCAAGAAAAGAATATAAATTTGTGGTATGCGTTAGGTACCTAGCTGTTCAGGCAATCCCTTTTAGCTTTCAATTCAGAAGTGTCAGGAACTAGTGGTATGGGTCCATTGAAAAAAAACTATAAACATTGTCATTATCGTTAAACAAAGTCGGGTTTTAACCCTTTAGCATTTAACCCTTTCGTTACTATATTTCTGACCAAAATACACCCCTTATGTGTTTCAATTAATTTCTAACATAATCATAAATTTAGTCTGGTTTCATTAAACAACTATAACTTTTTTATTTATCAATATATTAATCTGATTTTTGGAAGATAATTTAATGAAATTTTCTCAACCAATTCTATACTATAATTTTTGTCACAAAGTGACTCTAATTGCAGGTAGATACAGGTAAATTCAACAAAATATAAAATTATTAAAATTTTGTTCAAACATCGCTATAGAAAATGGGTTATTAGCTAATATTCAATTGGGTATACAACAAAATTTTACGATAGAATTTGTTATTCTGGGTAACTTTCTGATACCCATAATAATATTTATGGCAAAATAGTCTTAATTTTATTTAAGGTTGTGGGAAACCACTAACTATCCTTTCTTTCGCTTTGTTTACATTTAGCGTAACGGTTCATTTCCACCATAATGATTTCAAATAGGCTCATTCAAAAAAGTAAAAAGAAATAGTCTAAGGCTTTACTCTCCTGGGAAAGTCTGTGGCTTGGTCCAGTTTCTTCAGAAAAATCACCGAAAGAAACAGTTTTTAAATTTTCACTCCATTCAGGTGCCAATTCATCTTCTTTATCGCTGTCGGAGCTCTCGGATTCACTGTTTTCACTTTCAGAAAATGAAACATCAGATTCATTATCAAATACCACGTGCTTTTTTTTTTCAGCCATAGAGTTAGATTTATCAAGGTCTTCAGTAAAAAATCCTTCGAATTCTGACTCGCTGCTTGATATAATGAAATTCGTATCCATTTTTTGTCAGAATTACAAAATTTGAAAACACAATAGGAACAAATTTCGGAAAAAAATCTCCCAAAATTCACGGAATTAAAATTACACTTCGATCTTTGTACAAAACTGTAGATGAATTGTTTACGAAGTATAATCAGTGTTTTCACAAATGTACTAAAGAGATTTGCTCTGATATTCTCATTTAAATATGAATAGGTAAATACGGGCGGGTTTGGTCACATTAACCAAAATTTTTTCGGGCGGCTTTGGGCGGTTTGGTAATGAAAGGGTTAAACTAGCCATATCCAGAACAAATATTTTATCTTAATTATATTTAAACCTTTAATGTTTAAACCAGCCATATCCAGCTCAAAATGTTCTAACCGTTTTATGTTCAAACTGACTAGATCAGGCCTCTAACACCTACTTGACAATGTTATTCAGATCATAAACAATCACATCATCAAAATTTCGAAGCTATGAAATAATGCATGATTAATTCAAAGAAATATGAATAAGTATTACAATTGACTGGGTAATCTGAATGCTGAAGGGTTAAACTGGCAAGGTCTGGACTCTCACACCTACCCTGCAATGTCATTCTAAAAATCATCACATCATTGAAACCTTGAAGCAATGAGTAATTCAAAACCATGTGAATAAACAAGAATTACATTTGAGAGAGTTAACTGAATGCTAAGGAGTTAACCATCATCATTTTGATTACTTCACACCAAATAATGAAACTAAAACACATTAAGTAAACTATTAACTGATTCCAGATGTTGGGAGTAAAATAGAGAGAGATTATTACCAAAGAATATTTATTGTACTATAAATATTTATACTGAAATAATTAGATTACCATTATTTAAAATTTACAGTATTCAGTTTTATTTTTGTTTTCTTTTCAGCTATTGGAATCTAGTGTGATATTTATATAAAAAAAAAAAACTGATAACAGAAGCATTACTAAATTTGTTTAGGAAACCTCAAATATGCCAAAATTTATCTTTAATAGCACATGATCAATACTATATTATTATTATTATAATTATTTTCAGTAGTACATATTTTACAGTTAGAATGATACTAAGATTAGCATGCCACCTGTAATATTTTACTTGAATGACATCGAGTAGTATTAGCCCTTTTGATACCAACCTGCTTGAGACAGACCCTGGTTCTATTTATACCAAAGTCTTGTTTTAAAGTGATCTACAATAAATTCTTCCATAAAAACTTTATGTTAATTTGTTCCAAACATCAGATTAATAATGACAAAATTTTGCTGTATCTTGGGTAGGTCATTGTGTGTTTACTACTGGCATAATGACCGTCCCGAGATACATAAAATCTGTTCCAACACACGAGTTCACATCAAGAATCCTGCAAACCACAATAACGAGAAACTTATTTTATGAAATGTTTCATTATTTTCAAAATTGAAACAAAGAACAAAGTGTATTTCAGTAGAAATATGGTAACAGAGGAGTTAACTGGTATTGACAAAATGTCTGGCAATGTTTAGTACTATTATTATAATTATTGTTATTAGTAAAGCGACAAGCTGGCAGAATCATTAGCATGCCAGACAAAATGATTAGTGGCATTTTGTCCGTCTTTATATTCCAAATTCCACTAAGGTCAACTTCGACCTTCATCCTTTTGGGGTCAATAAATTAAGTACCAGTAAAACACTGAGGTTGATGTAATCAATTAGTCCCCTCTCCCCAAATTTCAGGCCTTGTGCTTTTAACAGAAAGGATTATTACTATCATATTATTAGTAAGGCAGCGAGCTGGCAGAAACATTAGCACACCTGGCGAAATGCTTAATAGTATTTCGTCTGCCGCTAAGTTCTGAGTTCAAATTCCATCGAGGTCGACTTTGCCTTTCATCCTTTCGAGGTTGATTAAATAAGTACCAGTTACGCACTAGGGTCAATATAAGCGACTTAATACGTTTGTCCTTTCTGTGTTTAGCCCCTTGTGGGTAGTAAAGAAATAGGTATTTCGTCTGTCTCTTCTGAGTTCAACTTTACCTTTCATCCTTTCGGGGTCAATAAATTAAGTACCAGTTGTGTACTAGGGTCAATCTAATCGACCAGCCCCCTCCCACAAAAATCATGGGCCTTGTACCTAGAGTAGAAAAGATTATTATTATGAGTTGATGAGATGGCAGAATTAATAGCATGCTGGGCAAAATGCTTAGCAGTATTTTGTCTTTATGTTCTGAGTTGACTTATGTTCGAGGTTGACTTCATCTTTCATTCTTTCATGATAGATAAAATAAGTACCAATGAAACACTGGGATCAATGTAATCAACTTGTCCTCTCCCGCAAAATTTCAGGCCTTAATAGAAAGGATTATTATTATTGAGTTGGTAAGCTGGCAGAATGGTTAGTATGCTGAACAAAATGTTTAGCAGCATTTCATCTGTCTTCGCGCTGAGGATTCAAATTCTGCTGAGGTCAGCTTTGCTTTTTGTCCTTTCAGAGTCAATAAAATAAGTATCAGTTGAACAGTGAGGGGCTGATGTAATTAACTTACCCACTCCCTCGAAATTGCTGGCCTTGTGCCAAAATTTGAAACCATTATTATCATCATCATTTTTGTACTACCTTTAGCAGTATATATTTTAAAACTGAAAAAATACAAACAAAATTAACATACTCTGCACATGAGGGATAAGAAAATGTGTGAGATGTTCCTTATTTTTCAGAGGAGTAATATGAAAAAAATTGTTAGTATTTCTATTATTATTATTAATTTTAATTTGAAGTTATTTTACCTGTTAACACCTTTTAAAAGTAATTAATACCAGAGCTTCATATTTGTCTCCATACTTAAGTAACAAACATTAACCTATTAGCCACATGTGACCCAAATATTCTGTTCCATGTTCAAATCAGCCACATCTAGCTTCTCACACATACCCTACAATGTCATTCTAAAAATAAACAATCACATCAAAATTTTTAAGCTACAAGATTATGCAGAATCAGTGTGATTAAAAAAGCATCACATTTGACAGAGTCATCTGGATGCTAAAGAGTCAGAGTGAGTCAATAATGGAGTGTATAAGGTTGCTCAACATGCTGGTTATGGCAGCCAAATCTCCCTCAAATTACAACCATTACAATGTTAGAAGAGGGTGCATTGGATAATGTAGTAGATGTAGTATAAAAAAAAGGAGGAGATGTAGCTATAATACTTTTCTACCTATCATAAACCTCCTTTATCAGAAGTCATAGAGTGATTTCAAAAACCATTTACAAAAGGTTAAGGTATACTTAAGCTTTCATCCCTCTAGGGTCAAGGAAATACGAGAATCTTCTTCGCAGTTGTTAACCTTCTTGAAATAGCAGTCACCCTCTTTCAAACCATACCCTACCATCTTAAGGAACAATGGTCACAATGTAGTTCTGGATATACTAGTGGTTCTCAAGTTTCTTAAACTATAAACTTTCTTTTACTAACGTTTTCCCCCCCAACACCTACTCTCCTTGCAAATGTTCACACCCTCCCTCATTTTTCATGTATATACATGTAATATTAGGCTAAAGTAATTCAGTCCCAAGTACTAGTTTGACACAGGTGACTACTTACCACTGCTTAGTGAAGATATACTCTGTTACAAGCATACGGTATCCGGTGGGGGAGGGGGGGTTATTTACTTATTCTCATTTCTATATCTATTGTTACTACTATCACTTGTTTTGACCTGATTGTAGCTAACAAGCATTTTATCTTAATATTACATTTCATTTTTTTTAAGTAAAAAAAAGTTACTATTTATATAGGGAACAAAGAATAAAAAAGTTGTATGAATGCATTTATTGCTTCCACTCCACCCATTCTAGTACCCATATAAAATGTTCTATGCCCAACACCATCCACCCTGGGGTCAGTACTGGTCACTCTGAGAAACCCTAGAATATACAAACATAGGGAATTGTCATCACTGGAATCTCAGGATAAACAATTAGTAGAAGTGCTCTGTGGTCACTGAAGCTATTAGGAATAAAAACAAATCTCCTTTTGAATTATAATCATATGAAAAAGGGCACATTGTGCCCTTTTTTTAAGACAGATCCAAAGGTAAACAAATGGTAATAACTAGTATAGTTGAGGGCAGTTAAGAACATTCTGCACTACATACTCGTTAGTTGCAAGTTCACATCCACTAAAGGAATCTCGAGGAAGTGGCTTGATCCACGGCCTTTGCAAGGCCTCTGACACCAGCAAGATTGATGCCACTAAATGTTATGCTTGAATTATTGCAAGACAACAGCTACAAAGAAAGGACATGCAAAGACAAATTCCAGAGGGCCAACAATGCAGGAAGAAAACTTGGTGTAGAGGTTAGTGAAAAGCTTGGCAAGCAGGGCTGCATAATGGACAATGAAAGGAGGAGAGATGAGTGACCCAAGAGAGCTTGAATGGAGGTGACATGAGCCTAGTATGTATGTATATATGTGTATGTGAATGTATTTATACTTGTGTCTCCTAGCTTTAGCATCACATAACAGTTGTAAATGAGTGTTACTGTCATAGAAGCAGTGTCACTCATCATCATCATCATCATCGTTTAACGTCCGTTTTCCGTGCTAGCATGGGTTGGATGGTTCGACCGGGGTCTGGGAAGCCAAGAGGCTGCACCAGGCTCCAGTCTGATCTGGCAGTGTTTCTACAGCTGGATGCCCTTCCTAATGCCAACCACTCCGTGAGTGTAGTGGGTGCTTTTAACGTGCCAGGGGAGTCTGGCAGCGGCCACGATTGGTTGGTGCTTTTTACGTGCCACCGGCACAGAAGCCAGTCATGGCGGCGCTGGCATCGGCCACGTTCGGATGGTACTTTTTACATGCCACTGGCACAGAAGCCAGTCATTTCCAGTATTCTGTGAAAACATGTCTGACCATGGGGGAAATATTAGCTTGCTTGGAAACATGAGAGTGATAGGAAGGGCATCCAGCTGTACAAAATCTGCCTCAATAAACTTCATCTGACTCGTGCAAGCATAGAAAAACAAATGTTAAAACAATAATGATGATTTAAAGGGTAAGCAGAGGAGATGGTATGTTTATGGACCAGAGACTGAAATGTGAATTTGAGTAACTTTACATCAATCAGTTGAATAACTTTTCTCCAGATGTAGTTAAGAGGTGACCATTGGAGTCTGTGTTGGATTAGAATCCATGAACTGGATGTTGAGGAGAGGAAATTGTCTAAGGAGCTTACTTTTAGTTTCTGGTATTACTTTTGTCATGCCACTAAGTTATCAAAATGTAAACAAACCAACATTGGCAATCAAGGTGGTGAGGGACACACACTAAAAAATACACACACAAAATATATCTATATATATATATATATATATATAAAGGGCATCTTTCAGTTTCCTTCTACCAAATCCACTCACAAGGCTTTGGTCAGCCTGGAGCTATAGTGGAAAACACTTGTCCAAGGTGCTGTGCAGTGGGACTGAACTCTAGACCACATGGTTGAGAAGTAAGGTTTTTAATCACACAGCCACCCCTACACACACACACACCACAGGCTTCTTTCAGTTTCTATCTACAGAATCCACTCACGAGGCCTGATGCAAGGGGGCTGATCCCACAACTATGTGGCTGGGAAGCAACCTTCTCACCACACAGCTACACCCACAAACATATTTGTTTTATTGGCTTCAGAAAGAATCTGTTATATATGTGCCGGCATCACCTTTTGGAGCAATGTTTCAGTATAGAATCCAGTATGCACATCAGAAATCGACTATAGATAGGGTTTCAAACATTTGCATCTCAGTGAGGAACAGCATGGTCAGGAAGAGGTGATGTGTAGCGTCTAGGCCAGATGAGAAACAGGGTTTAAAATAGAATCACAAATA
>NW_021832323.1:2500-27500 GCF_006345805.1 Octopus sinensis | reverse complement strand
AAAAGAAAAAATAATAATAAATAAACAAAAAATTTTGGTGCATGATTTAAGGTCTATTTAACTGTTATTTTTAGTATATCTCATATCACCTCATACCTCATGTGTTTTAAGCATTTAATAAGTAAAAAATGACCACATGGCTCAGGACAGCAACAGATGTGTAAGCAACTTGGTAATGACTCGGTTTGTTACTATAGAAACAGGCACCTGTATGTTTCTGACTTATCATTGGCTAAAATTGCCCCAAATTTTAAAACTTTTTTAAAATTTTTAATCAAGTGGAACAAAATTGAGGAAATTGAGAAGTGGCAGCCAAACAGAAAAGATTCAGAAATGAAAAGGATAGATATGCAGGTAAAGAATAAATGGGATACACAAATGACAGGGTGAGTAGTAGAAGTGAGGACACACAAAGTGTTGAAAATGGTGCAGGTGGGGGGAAAAATATATGCTAATGGTGATGGCAATGTATGAATAGTTGCTGAAGGTGTTTAGTGTCAGTAATTGAAGTGGAGATATTGACAATGAGGTAATATATTAAGGTTTTCAGTAAACTAGATAGACCAATTTGCATATTTAACAATTTTCCAGGCAGCTAGAGTAACATTAAATAAAGTGAGAGCTAACGCATACAGCTGATCTCTCTTTTTCTATTGTATTAACATCATCATCATCATCGCTTAGCGTCCGCTTTCCATGCTGGCATGGGTTGGACGGTGCATTTGGGGTCTGGGAAGCCAGGAGGCTGCACCAGGCCCAGTCTGATCTGGCAATGTTTCTATGGCTGGATGCCCTTCCTAATGCCAACCACTCCATGAGTGTAGTACGTGCTTTTCACGATCGGATGGTGCTTTTTACGTGCCACTGGCACGGAGGCAAGGCAAGGCTGGCAACGGCCATGATCGGATGGTGCTTTTTACGTGCCAGTTGTTTACAATTGCTGTGTTGGTTAATACATCTATAAATATGATCTACAATAGATTATAGTAATGAAATAAGCTATTGTTAACATACCAGTAATCACAGTAAGTGAAGATATACAACTACTTTATATCATTGTGTGTATATATATATTTCACAGGCACACAGCTGCTTCTTGTAGTAGAAACAGCTGTAAGTTAATGAAGTCAATCACATGGCTCCTCTTCCTTTCTCATTTATTAATATCATCACTGAATGCTTTATTCTAAAACATGCATATTGAATTCTAACAACAGGTTATTAATATTGCTATACTTAAACAAAATCATAATATGCATGTGTGTGTGTGTGTGTGTGTGTATATATATATATATATATGTGATAGCATGATATATATAGATGTATATAAACAGATGAGTGTATTTTTCCCTTGTTAACAATTAACATGGAAAAAATAGAAAAATAGTTACCAGGGTAGCAAAAAATCACACAAGTAAAGAGATTGTAACTCCTTGTTTTCAAAGGTAGAAACTTCAGGTTTATGTGGAATTTTTTGTATAATATATAAATAAGTAAATGGAGTTTAACGCAGGTATAAATCAAATACTTTTACTTTCGACACGTTTCAAAGATTTCACTGATATTATTCAAAAGAATAAATGGCATAAAACAATGCAATCTTCTCTTCAGCGAAGTGAAAAAATGAAACTTGTCAATAAGACATTTTAACAGAAAATTATAGATATGTATAGTGATTTACTGAACGCTATTAATATTGTTTGAAAAAACATTATATGATATCACGTCAGAAGTAGCCTATAGAAAGAGGAGGGACATTTTTAGTGAATGTTAAATATAAAAGAAAATTAATGTTTAAATTATATATAATGATAGAGATTACTTATATGAACTAAAGGTGTGTTTTTGCCAATGTTTACATCGGTATGCACGTTCTATAACCATGTTTACTAAGGGATTTTTAGAAAAAATAATGAAAAATAGTTCAGAATTACAGAGAAGACAGAATTCCTTGCCTTTGTCATACACCCTTGGTCACAAGGTGCTTCCAGTTCTGTTTTGATTGTATTATTCTTCTCTGCCTTGGCCCAAACTGCATGACTAAATCATCTTCCCAAGTGGCTTTTTCCAGTCTCTTAGATACCACTTGGAAACTGCACAACTCCATCTGTTCTTTGAAAATCTTGCAACATGCCTGTCCCAGCAGAGCTTGTGCTTTTGGTATTCTATGGTTACACCATTCAATACTCTGTTCTTGAATTATCTCATTTCAAATATACTGTCTTAATGATATTCCTAGCATGGATCTTTCCATGGACCTTTGCATCAGAGTCAATCAATGTTCTGTCCTCTTCATAATAGCCTACAACTCACTTTTTTTTTTATTAGAGCACAGGTAGGATGGTGCCATCAAAGAGTCTGGAATGTATGGCATTGTCTAGCTTTGTCTGGAGCACATCAAGTAGACAAGTGGCATGAACATCAATGACAAACATCTAACACAACTCCAATCAGCAAATGATATTGTACTTATGGCTGAAACTACAGACCAGCTGCAGACCATGTAAAAGTGTAAATGGTTCTTCCGACAGTACAAATAAGACATCAGAAGAATTAAAAAAAGAATCAAAAAAAGATTTTTCTTGAAGTTTTTTCTAATGAATTAGGCCTTTGCACTAAAACAAAGGTGAAGTTTCAAGTAAAAGAAAACGCTATACCAGTATTTAAACCAAAAAGAACTGTACCTTTTGCAGTATTGAAACAAGTCAATAAAGAATTGGATAGACTTGAAAAGCTTGGAGTTATTGAAAAAATTGATTACGCTAAATGAGTGTCCCCAATAGTTCATGTCATAAAATTAAAATAAACCCATGTATGTACTGATTTTTCAACAAAGTTAAATGAGTGTTTGATGCCGTATAATTACCTGTTACCAAGTCTGGAATAAATTTTTGCAAAGTTAAATTGAGAAAAAATTTTTTAAAATTCAACCTATCTGAAGCATACCTGCCAGTTTAAGTTGATGAGGAATGTTCAAAATTATCTATATCTATAAAAGGCAGGATGCGTGTGTGTGTGTATGTGTGTACGTGAATGTACTTTATGCACGTCTACAAATTAGCACACATGTTGCTCCAATTTTAGGAGGACATTGGTCATGATCATAGCTGTGCTTTTGTCAACTTATTTTCCCCAGACACCCGCAGATAGCGGTAAAAATTGATTTTCAACCATAACTTTTACCAGTTTTGAACATCGAGGAAATCTGTAAGTTTGCTAACATGAGTTAAGTCCCCTTCTTGCAATGGCGAAGTGAAGGTGTGTATTGATGTGTGTGTGTGAGGGAGAGAGAGAGAGAGAGAGAGAGTGTGGCAGCATACATTTTTTAATTTATTTTTCCTTGCATCTTTTTTGAGTGAGTGATCGACTGAGAGAGAGAGAGTGATAGTGTAACGTCTCTCTCTCTCTCTCTCTCTCTGTCAAACACACTAAAAAAGACACGATAAAAAGTAAATAATACAGTATCTCTCTGGATTTACCTGGACGGTGAGCAGGTGTGGTCTCCGTTTGTCAAGCTGTTATTTCCACAGTTCACATCGTTTAACGAACTGAACCCATGGATCAAGTGTAGACCGAGGTTGGGCATGTGGCATGCAGAGTGCTATCAGGCACTCGTTCTTCTCTCCCAGTCGGGCAACGCCGGTGGCGGGGCTACTACCGCGTTCTTCTATAGAGGGTTAGTAGAGTTTAAGTGTGACGACGTCCTAGGAGAAACTCTGGGCTTCGACGAAAATCAACTGGCCAGCCTGTTCCAAAGAACATTCGGTCCGGGGCCTATGGATAATTACCAAAAGTCCCTGGCCTGGCAATGTTACAGAGGAGCTTTACCGGTTCGAGATAAGCTCTTTAGACATGGGTGTGCACCTTCGCCGTTTTGTGCAAGATGTAAGAGGGACAGTGAAACTGTCCTGCACGCGATTGTGCAATGCCCCAAGGTGACTGAACTCTGGACTTATGTCGAATTCCTGCTGTCGCATTCGAGAAGAGTACAACTGTCGAGCGAATCTGTAATTAAGATAGTTCCGCCGACCTTCCTGAATAGGGAGGAGCGAGCCTTTTTTTCTTTCGGTAGTTGCTATGGCGAAAGAAGTAGTGTGGAAGACGAGAGTAAAAGGAATTGCAACAGGCATGTTTATCTCCAGTCTCGAGCTAATCGACTTTTTCGTTTTCCACATGAAACGGAAAATAAGGCTGGAGAAGAAATGCCTGTCGCAAAGTGTGTTTCGTAAAAGATGGAAGTCTATAGCAAGTATGTTGCGAGTGAAAGAACCTATTTAATCGAGAATGTAAAAAAGGATAAAGCAAAGTCTTCAGTGTGAGTATGTGGTTTGTGGGGTCGACCGCGTCCTCCGCTTCATTTTTTGTTAATCACTCATTCTCATTTAATTGTATATATATTAATTGTTTGTTTATTCATATTTCGTCTCATTCGATACCCTGACCCCAACGTTTGTTTTGTCCCCTCTTTTTCTCAACCTTATGGTGAATAAAGAAATACTCTCTCCCTCTCAACACACATTTCCCCATTCTCTCTTTCTGACAACATACACCTCTCTCTCTCAGTCAATCACTAACACACTCACTCACAAAAGATGTGAGGAAAATTAAATTTTAAAAATGTACATTGTGTGTGTGTGTGTTTGTGTGCATGAGGGGGAAAAAGTAACAGCGTACATTTTTAAAATTTATTTTTTCTCGCATCATTTTTGAGTGAGTGTGTGAGTGATTGACTGAGAGAGAGAGGTGTGTGTTGTCAGAAAGAGAGAGAGAGAGAGAGAGAGGCGTTACGCTATCATTCACACACACACACATTTTCTCTCTCTCAGTTAATCACTCACTCAAAAAGATGTGAGGAAAAATAAATTTAAAAAGTTTATGCTGTCATTCTCTCTCTTCCTCACTGCTTTAATCCCCACCTCAAAAAAATAGTACCACCCAGTGAGTGGAACACCTCAAAACAACAATTGAAACGGGATAAAGAGTACATGCATCACAACAATAATAACACCAAGTGTGTGTTTGTGTGTGTGTGTGTGTAGACTTACAATATATCCTATTGTTAAGAAAATTTTACACAATCATTCAATAAAACTCAAGTGGGATAAAGAGCACACGCTTTATCTGCCTAAACAGTACAATGGGACCTACTTGGTAGTCAAGACCCTGTTGGTTTTAGTGGTGTTGATCCTAAAGCCAAATTTTCAAAGTATTCCATATATATATATTGGCTATTATCGATGATAATGGCGAACCCATAGCTAAACCCTCCTCCTGTCGATATGTAGAAAGAAGAACAAGTCATCATTGCAGCCTATGTGGTTATAAACAGGTGATCTGGAAGCATTGGCCGGACATAGCCTCAAACCATAGCAATATAATTCATGGACTCTTCCTCTTCATTATTGGACAATGTTGACTTCTCCGACAACAATGATCACTCGGCCGATATCAGCACTTGACCAAGTTGCTCATAGAGTTAGGCTAGAAGGGCCAAGCCCCTTATTCTTTTGTTAAGGCTGTTAGTAAGTTTTCCTAAGTTACTCCAATCCAGATCCCCAATGCAAACCTTTGAATCAACCTTCTCCAATGCAGATCTCTAATGCAACCTTATCCAATCCAAATCTTTGAGTCAACCTTCTTTACTGCAGATCTCCAATGCAAGCCTTCGATGCATCCTTATGTGGTGCAAACCTTCGATGCAACCTTCTCCAATGCACATTTTGATGCAGCCTTGATTGATAGTATCCCTAGGAGGGTTTAGGACTAGATTGGGATTAGATGACAGGGGTATCGAAAGGGCCGGCATGTGCAACCTGGTCACTTCTGCCAGTCAAACTCCCTACCTATGCGGTCCCATCATGCACTGATTCTGCATAACTGGGTTGAGTGTGAAAACTAACTTTAAAGTATAAATATAGATTTTTTTGAATCAGCAATGTTGTGTTCGGTTAAGTCCTATTTGGAGTGAAAAATCAATATACTGATTCCTTATAGGATTTCCCACTAAAATTGGCTACACCCCGTTTTCAACCATAACTTTTACTAATTTTGACGTATTTTGTTCAAACTTGATGCTGGCATTACTTAGGAATCAAAATAAAAAAAAAAAAAAAAAAAAACGGCATTACTTAGGACTCCCCCAAAAAATCGATGAGTGGGTAAATCGATAAAACAACTCATGGGATTTCCCAATCAAATTGTCTGCAACACATTTTCAGCCAAACGTTTACCAATTTCAATGGATTTCGCTCAGATTTGTCGTCAGCGCAACTTAGTTTGGTTTGAAACAAAGCGCTTGATTAGCTTAATAATCCTGACTTAATCCCGGGCAATGCCAGGCTAATCTTCTAGTTATTGATAAATAACTATAAAGAATTGTATAAATTTAATCAACTTCCATTTGGTATGGACAATAAGCTTGCAGGATTGGATTTTGCTATAGCTTACTTTGGTGGCATACTCATAGAATCATAGAAAGTGAATCACATGGTCAAGATGCTGAGCACGTCAAAAAGGCCCTTGAAAAAATAAAAGATTATGGTTTTAAGCTCAGCGAGGAAAAGTGTGGATTTTTTATGCCAAGAATAAAATATCTAGGGCAGATTATCAATGAAAATGGACATACATCAGATCCGTCAAGGGCGAGTGCAATAAAAAATTTGCTTTCCCTGACAAACATTATAATCATTATTTACATTTCATGGATATTTGTTCTCATCCTGTTGTTGTTAACACAACGTTTTGGCTGATATACCCTCCAGCTTTCATCAGGTGTCTTGGGGAAATTTCGAACCTGGGTTCTCATTTCTAAGGTATTTTTCAAAGGCTGGAGGGTATAGCAGCCGAAACATTGTGTTAACAACAAGCAAGATGACAACAAATATCCATTAAATGTAAATAATGTAAATAATGTACATAGTTCCTCATGTCTTAAATATAGAACTGAAACACTGTAATGTTACAAGCATTTTTGGGGCTTGCAAATTACTACCAGGTATACATACCAAATATAGCATGATTTAAGAGCATCTCTGTATATCTTATTGAAAAAAGATGTTAAGTGGAACTGGTCAGACAAGTGCCAAAAAGCTTTTGAAGAAACCCAGTAACCCAGTACAACCTGTTGCATGGTCAGGCCATTGGCGACTAAACTGGCAATCCCATCAAACTTACTTGGTGATGAGGGTAATTACTGGACACCCTGTGGGACAAAAAATAAGACCCGTCAAAAAGCAGAAGAACTACTGTGTAGTCAACAGCCAATTCAACAAGTACCCTGTCATGGTGAAGTGCCTGTGTGCTCCATTGATCTGGAGAGCTATGCTGGAAGGAGAGAAATCTTCAGGCAGATCTTACCAGGCCAAACAGGTCGAAGGGTAGGAGACAGACAAAACCTTAACAACAATAAATTGAAGCATTTGCAGCAGGGCATGGATTTAGTTACTGGCAGGACCTAACAGATCAGATTCCTGGCTTTGAACTAGCAGGATGTCATACAGAGGATCTTGAATACAAGACAATAGATGAGACCCTAATATTCCTAGTTAGATGGAAACTGCGGGACGTCATGTAGCAGCACCCTGTGACTTCTATAGTATGCGCAACCGAAATCCCTATGGAGCGTCCTATGGGACGACCTAGATAAGATAAGATTAACATTGGAATCGTCATTATCATTTTGACCTGAATTTAGAAATTGGGAGTGACATCAGATGCATTGGAGCTGTGATTATACAAAAATAGGAAGATGGTAGCCCAAAAGTTGTAGCTCGTGCTTTGCGTTCCTTATTGCTGGCTGAGAAAAGTTATGGTCAAATAGAGAAGGAAGCACTAGCCATCAAATTTGTGGTAAAAAATTCCATAAATTTATACATGGAAGAAGATTCTGTTTACAGACAGAACACCAACTATTATCAGCGATCTATGGATCCAAAAAGGGTATCCCCACACGTACAACCGACAGATTGCAGTGCTGGGGAACAATCCTACTAAATTATGACTTCAAGATGGAGCATTTACCATTGTAAAATAGGGACATGCAGATGGTTTGTCAAAGTTAATACCAAAATACAGTGAACCATTAGAAGACACAGTGACAGTGGCATTAAGAGCTGAAAATAAAATAAAAGGATACATTGAGTAACACTGTGTGTGAATTGCATGTCACATTGGAGGAAATAATAATTAAGGCAGAGACGGGTGAGTTTATCATGAAAATGAAAAAATAGATTAGAAGAAACAAATGAAAAAATATGTGCAACACAGTTTTTTGAATTTGTATTCGATATGTGATAATGTACTTATGTATGCACAGAGGGCCGTAATGTCTACCTCACTACAAGGTCAAATGTTAAAGGAATTCCATACTGGACATCCAGAGATTTCTAGAATGAAGTCGCTTATGAGGAGTTATGTTTACTGTCCAAAAATGGATTTGGGTATTGAGAAGTTGGTAAAATCCTGCAGGGATTGTACTCTTGCAGTGAAATCACCACCTATAAAATTTCAACCTTGGCCCAAGACCAATATTCCAGGCTACACATAGACTTTGCAGGATCATTAAACAGATCATACTATCTAATAGTGATAGATAACTTTACAAAATGGCCAGAAATGTGTAAATGTAGAAAACCAACCTCCATTGTAACAGAGGATTTTCTACACAAACTTTTTGTAAAGTATGGAGTCCCGGATACCATAGTCTCTGATTTATGGCAAATGAATACAATTTATGGCAAATGAATTTAAGAATTTTTGCAAGATGCTCTCAGTTGAACATATCACTACTCTCTCTCACCCAAGATCAAACGGACAACCTGAATGCTTTGTGGATATGTTCAAAAGGATGCTAAGGTAATTCAGAAATGAGTTAGAGGATGATGTAGCATTGACACAATTTCTGAACGTTTACTATGTAACACCAAACCCATATGCCCCTTCAGACATGTTACCTGCTGAACTGATGTTCATGAGAAAAATTAGGTCAGTTTTTGACAAGTTATTACCTTAGAGAAAAATAAAAACTGAGGAAAACACTAAAAATAGGACCAAGTATTTAAAAACTGGTGATAAGGTGTTTTTCAAAGTGTACAAAAATGGAAAAGGTTGGGAAGATGGCAAAATAATAAAATGGGTCGTTAAAATGATGTACACAGTGAAAGGTTAAATGGGAATATAAAAGACGCATAAATCAGCTGAAAAGGTTTATTGATGAAAGGATTATAAGGAAAGAAGTACCCATGGAGGTTCTCTATGATATCTTTGATGTGCCAATTCTGCCAGATATTGTCAAACCAAGGCATACCAGTACAAGAAAAAGAAAACAGATGGAATTGTTAGAGGTAGTTCCAAAACAAAATAAAAAGGTCCTGTAGGAAGTAAATTTCTAAAGGGGAGATGTGGTATAAAAAAGAATTTTTTCCAATGGAAGTCAATCTCAAAAAGGGAGACGTGGTAATAGACAGTAATATTTCTGTGGAATGTTAAGATGGACACCTTGAACACTTATAAAGAGTAATGTATCTTGTGAAACAGTAGAAGGCATTTGGAATCTTGTGTAGCAGTAGTCGATGTACATCATGTGAATACATTACTTCTGCTTTCATTAATCATATATCCAAATGCAAGGATATTGTATATATATATATATACACTAGCAGCTAAGCCCAGTTTCACCCAGTCAGTTTGGATGATGTAGCTGTAAAACCTGCTCTGTGTTAAAAAACAATTTTAGAATGACTTTTCTGCCAAAACACTAAAAATAACTGACCAACCAAGATTCAATCAAACCAAAAAATAAACCCAAATACTAAACGAACAAGGATGAACCACCCCACTTCCATTGCACGCATGCACATGCACACATTCACATACCTCATGCAATGACTTGTCTGACGACCTCACGCAACACACCCTTCTATTTGCCGACGATGTCAAACTGGTCGCTCCTCGCAGTGATATAGATGAACTTCGTCGATGCCTCCACCAAGTTTGGAGATGCTCAAACGAATGGGACCTGTGTCTGAATGTGTCAAAGTGCTGTCATCTGCCCGTTGGCTCCTCTCCTGCAACTTAACTTGATTTCGAGCCGGGTCATCTGCTGCTGGAGAAGACCGACCAAGTAAAGGACCTGGGTATCTTGGTGGATTCTTCCTTTTCGCCTTCGGCCCAATGCGTCCATGCTTCCAACAAAGCACGTGGAGTTCTGTTTTTGATTCGACAGTCATTCTGAATGCTCACAGCAGCCACATTTCTACCGCTCTATGTCACACTGGTGAGACCGATATTGGAGTACGGGATTCAGGCCTCTTCTCCTTATCTCCTCAAAGACATACATCATCTTGAAAGAGTCCAGAAGCTGGCTACCCGCATGGTTCTTGGTCTCAAGCATTTGTCTCATGAAGAAAGGCTGAAGATGCTCGACCTTTATTCTCTAGAAAAACGCCACCGCCGTGGTGATCTCATTCTCGCTCACAACATCATAAGCGGAAGTGTAACCTCTCGAAAGAACTGTTCTTCACTCCTGCTCCAGAGTGTGGGCTGTGGGGTCACTCCAAAAAGCTCTATCTATGACGATTTCATCTCAATCGAAGGAGAGGGGCTTTCTCCGTCTGGGTTGCGGATCCGTGGAATAAGCTGCCAGACAAGATAGTGAAGATGCTGACGACCGCTCGGTTCAAAGTCTCTCTTGACCGGAAATGGCCTGAACTATTTGTATGACCATCCTCCCAGTACATAACTCCCTGTCTCCCTACATGGCCTTTCTTTTGCTTTTTGAGCCAATAAAAATTAAATTAAATAAAAAAAATACACATATATTCACACAGAGTTGAAATACTGTTTGGTTTATTTTTTTCATCATTCCTTCCTTATTTATCTATCACTTCTTCCTTTCTCATTCATAAACACAAGAGTAATATTATAGTAGATTATCTCAGTAGCCATGGGAGGTATGAAAAAAATATGACATCACCCTTTCCTTATTCATCTATCACCCCTTCTTTTCTCATTCATAAACACAAAAGTATTATTATAGTAGATTATCTTGGTAACCATGGGAGCTATGAAAAAATACAAAGCCCAGCATCACCACTGGATCATTCTACATACCTGTGTAATTTTTTGCACAATTCCACTCATTTGTTTGACCATGAATCCCAAGACAAGAAAGAATTGTCCATGTCAAATTTATATGTATAGATATGTAATTTTATATTTATATATATATTATAATAATAATAACACTAATCCTTGGATGGAATTTATAAACATTTAAAGCATTACTATGTACGTTTCAACACATCAAATGTCTCTTAAGATCACAGTCCATATTCCTGGGATGATTACAGCGTAGTCTGTAGTATCCATGTGTATCAGGTTGGTCATCTTCACTGTTTCATTTCTTCAGGTAATATAGCATTAATGGATGTACAATAGATGGGATGTTTATCTCTTTTTAAAAGTATGAAAGTTAACTTGCTTAGCAGGATCTGAAGAGCCAGGCTCCAGTGTCTGATTTGGCATAGTTTCTATGGTTGGATGCCCTTCCTAATGCCAAGCACTTTACAGAGTACACTGAGTGCTTCTTTCGTGACAGAAGCACTTGTGAGGTGACCACATAACTTGCAAGACAAGTTACACAAGCTATGTCACACACACACACACACACACACGCACAAACGCACACACATGCACATACACACAAACATCATCATCATTCACATGCCCACTACAATGACGTGGGACTGAATTCAAAACTACATGGTTGAGAAACATGCTTCTTAGCCATACAACCATACCTCCACAGGCTTCCACACACTCTATCCACTAAACTCACAAGGCACAGGCCAATCTAGTGTTATACTAGAATATATCTTCCCATGATGGTGTGCAGAAAACCAAAGTATTGGAAACTACATTGAGAAGTTTACTTCTCAACCAGACAGCAATATTAAATATATATATATATATATATATATATATATACAGGGTGGCCCAAAAGTAGGTTTACAGTTATCACATAGGCACTTTAAATTTCTTTTAAAATATTCTATTACATTTAAATTCCTATCTTACAATCATATTGTTTATGCACATCTGAAACAGACAATGTTTAATCTCTCAGATACTCAAAATGTCCTCATTCAACATTGCAACATACTTCAAACCTCTTCCAAACACTCTGACACGCAGTGCAGCACAAATTCTGATATCCATCAATTTCAGCAAATGCGTCAAAAATGTAATCTTTTAATTCATTTACTGTTTTGGGTTTCTTCTCATAAACCTTGTGCTTTACAACATTCCAAAAAAAAGAAACCGACCGGTGTCAGGTCATGTGTCAGCTATTCAATGCTGCCCCGTCTTGCAAACTAAAGCTATGGAAAGGCTTGATTAAAGTAGTCTCTTACTGTCAGCTGAAAAGGGAGCTTGACAAAATTAACTAAATTAGCATAGAATAATGGTTTCATGTTTTTTTTTATAATTAAGATCTAAACTGTTAATATATGAATGTGAAAGAGATAGCGGAATATCTGTAAACCTACTTTGGGGCGACCCTGTCTGTGTGTGTGTATATATATATATATATATATATACAGTGTATATATGTGTGTGTGTGTGCGTAATATTATTAATATATTATTAATAATTGGTTAAGTTAAGTTACAGAGTGACTCAACGGCTGAGAGTTTGGTGTGTTCGGCATTTATCAATGCACAAAACTCTTGGCTCATAAGTTACTCTGCAACTGCTACTAATTATCAATAAAATCTATACTCATATTTTGAGTTCTATTTTTCTGTTTGTATCAAGCATGTGTGTGTGTATGTGTGTGTGTGAGTAGTGTGCATGTATGCATAATGCTTTATATTGTAGAATATTATGCGTGTTGTACATATCATACCATAACTATGGTAGTAGTTGAATGATATTCTTAAGACCGCAATTTACTCACATGTAGCATCTTTCAGAACTTGTCACTAATTCAGTTCTTAACCAAATTAAAAATCATTGACATAAAAAATTAAGATTTGGTCCTGTAGAAAAAAGTTTACATCAAAATATACTTCTCTTAGCTTCAATGGTAGAAGAAAGCATAAAGAATTTCATAGTTATGGTCCCATGTAACAAAAATTGGTATTGAAAAAGTTGTGAGGTAAAATATCATGAAAACCAAAGAGCAAAAAACTGGATTTAAGTATAATTAACTTTTTTATTTTAAAAACAAGCTATTTTTAATTAAGCTTAAATGATAGAGCTCAATTTCAGGAATTTCATGGTATCAATCTCATGCAATGAAGTTTTAAAAGAAAAATGTTATGAGTGTTTGTTTCTCAAATTTGAGGTTGATAATATAGTTTTATACTTTTTAATGAACATAGGTCTATAAGGGGAATTCAATATATGTCACTGGCATCATTGAGGTAAGGAAAAAATATCAACAACACGTTTAACACATTAATTAGCATGATAGTATAGCCTAGAAAAAACATGGATTACATGGAAAAATGCGAGCAAGAGAAATAATATTCATAAGATTATAAGCCTGGAAATGCACAGGACAAGTTATTACACTTCGAAAAGTAAACATTTTCTTGTTCTGTACTTTACCAGATGTAATAACTTGTCTTGAACTTTTCCAAGCATAATAACTTGTCCTGTGGTTTTCCAGGTTTATAATCTTAAGAATATTATTTCTCTTGCTTGCATTTTTCCATGTAATATATATAAATACATAAACACACACATGCATGCACACATACATCAAAGAATCTACTAACAGAGATAATAAAGAGGGAGGCAATAACCACTTAACAATAATATCTGCTACTAACAAGTCTTTTACTTTGTATATCTGACCCAGTGATATTTCATTAGGAGAATGTAGTAGTTTGTTGGAAGCATTATAATGTATGAAACAAGAATTTAATGGAAAGCTTCTACAAAGTGAAAAAAAATTGCTGTGGCCAATGCTGGTGCAATCAGTATAGCAACCAAAGACAAACCACTGATGTTACCCTCAAGGATATTTCTTAAACTGTTTTCATCTGTAGATGAGTGTGCAGCCCAAAATATAAGGAATTTATGAAGTGAACATTCTTTTGCATTGTTTTTATAATTGTCCCTGCCATAGTTTTGCTTTTGTTTTTTTTTTTGTTTTGTTTTTTGTTTTCATTTTTAAACTTAAGGTACAAGGGTTGGCTGAAAAGGACATAGGTTGACCAAGTTACTGTCATGGAATGTAACCAAGTAAGGATTATATTTCAACAGAATCAGCCTGGCAGCCCACACACATTTTTCGTCTGTGTTGCAGTGCTAGAATTCCTTTGGCAAAGAAGCTTTCATCCTGTTAGTCAAAAAAGTCATCAACAACTGATCATCATCACTGCGAAACTGATTCCCAACCAAGTGTTTTTTTTCTTGCTGGGGAGTAGATGATAGTCAGATGGAGTTAAATCAGGAGAATAGGGAAGGTGATCAACAATGTTGCCCGCTATACCCTTGACCACATCTCCAACAAATATTTAGAACTAAGGCTACTTATCACTTCCTTCACTTGCCCCAAATGCAGAATTCCATGTTTTCATGTCACACATTAGAAATCATATGATCATGAGAATTCTCAGTCAGCCATTCCTGAACCATGATGAGATTTAGGGTTTGACATTCGCATTCATTTAAGCAAAGCAGAGGCCCTAAAAGCATATTGCTTATGTCTATGCCCCTGCAGCAAATCTGTCCCTGATGACAATCCCTTTTACATCCATTTTCCTACATCCCATCTTCCTAACCCCAACTCCTCTGTCACTCTTCTGACTAATGCACAACTCACTCAGCTGTTGTAATTATGAGAGTGGAACTACATACATTTCATTCCCCTATTATTCATTCTCTCTGGAATCATTTCCTTTTTCTCACTCATTCTCAGTATCATCTCTTCCTACCTTATTTTCTAATGAAAGTCTCTTTCACCCTCTTTACCTGTTCACACCCTCATTCTGCCAGCTGCAGCGCACCTCCAACTGCTTGTCCCCCACCATTTCCACCCATATGTATCTCTGACACTGTCCCTCAATGCATCTCTCTCTTGCACCCCACACACATCACATCATCTTTGCTGCCATCTTTTTACCTCCCTGACAAATACATACTTTATCCACCTTCCCCTCCAACTGATATTCATGATTGACCATGCCTCCAGCTGTGTTCACTACTCACTGCATCTCCTTCTATCCCCACCTCTAACCATTTGCCATTCACCTCTCAAGCTCCTGTGATTTTAGTCATCAGCATGGGAAAACAGACAAAACAAATGACTGAATTAAGAAATAAACATATCTAATTAGCATATGTACATACATTTCTGTCTGTTTGTGTGTGTGTCTATTCTTTATATTTGCACTAAAAAAATTTCTGTTTCTTTGGGAAAAAAGGAGTAGAAGGAAGAAAAAAAAAAAAAAGAGAAAAAGACAGAAGGAAAGAGAAAACATAAACATTAAATAAAAGTAAATTTCTTTTCCTTCATTTGATTCCATCTAAAGATCTTCCTATAGTTGCTAGTACAGTATCTTCCACATGAGTTCAGTTGTCATATTCAACAGTCAATGAGTATTACATGATTTAAGAAATTTTCAGAAGTGGCTAAATTTAATCGCAACAATGATTTGTCATTTTTGTGAAGAGAGTGTCATATAAAATGCATCAAATTTCATGCATTATACTGAATAAACAATGTTCTTTCAGTTGCATAAAATGTTTCCTATAAAACTTTTTATTGCATTCAAGCTTTGAAAATCAATTTTGGGGCTCTTCCATGTTAGAAAAGTTAAACTTGCTTCCCAACCACATGATTCTGGGGTTAAAAAGAGGAGTTGTGTGTGTGTGTGGGGGGGGGTAGATAGAGAGTAGTGGGGGGAGGACCAGTCAGCTTGTTTCCCTCAGAAAATAGCCATGCCCTTTCACTATCTCAACCTTTAACTCTATAGCCTTCATACAAACTAACACAAAGGTTATCACTCACATACTACCTAAACCACCCTTCCCTCTTCCTCTAACCTTCTACCTCTACTACTGTCATTAGCCTCATTATTAACCCTAACCCCAAAATCTATTTTCTCCTCCTACTACTCTCTATCTAAACACCCCCAACTCTTCTTTCTAATACACAAAATCATTCCATCTTTAAACTCCATTCTGTCAACACCTCAAATGTAAAATTCTTCCCTGAAGACAAAGACTAGTGTTATCTGATGATGGAATCAAGTTACAAACATTATTTTGGATCACCAAGCCTCCAGAAACAGCTGCTGGACTTGTAAAACTCCTATTCATCTTTAATTCCTGATATTCCACTCTTATTCATCTTTAATTCCTGATATTCCACTCTTATTCATCTTTAATTCCTGATATTCCACTCTTATTCATCTTTAATTCCTGATATTCCACTCTTATTCATCTTTAATTCCTGATATCATTTCTATTCTGTGTAATTCAAACTTTTTTATACGTAAACATTTATGTATTAACTTTGTTGGGTACTTCACTAGCAGTATATATATGTTATCCCATGGAGGGTTGCATTTACAACCCCTATCTCAATTTGTATTTATATATATATAGAGAGAGAGAGATTAGAGACAGGTATTCTCTGTATAGAATACACTTTGTAGTGCTCAAGAGATTTGAATTTGAGAAGGTAGAGGAGTAAATGTAAGGACAAGCAAGTTAGGTAAGTCAATTTTATGAAAATATTAAATACATTTAATACAAAAAAATGTACATATGTACAAAATTGACTTACCTAACTTGCTTGTCCTTACATTTACTCCTCTACCTTCTCAAATTCAAATCTCTTGAGCACTACAAAGTGTATTCTATACAGAGAATACCTGTCTCTAATCTCTCTCTCTATATATATATAAATACAAATTGAGATAGGGGTTGTAAATGCAACCCTCCATGGGATAACATATATATACTGCTAGTGAAGTACCCAACAAAGTTAATACATAAATGTTAAGGATTGCGATGCAATCAATTCATTTACTGTATTATATGGGCGAAGGTAAAATGATTTACCACAAATTACTAATACAAGATAAGAAAATGGAGAAATACATCTAAATCAAATATCAATTACCAGATAATACTCAATCAAATACTTTGTTAAACCACCACATAAGAGACTGTAGGGTTAAATATAAAAAGCAGAACAAATCAGTGTACATAAAGGAATGTACATAAAAAAGTGTACATAAAAGAGTAATGTAGTATAATAAGTAGAATATATATAAAAGAGAATATAAATATAAGTAAATATAAATATAAGTATAGGTTACATCTTACAGCTGTTTTGGCCATGTAGATAAGTATGTCTCATTTTACCAATATTAGCCCTTTATGGTTGGTCAATATATAGATATAAATGAGACATTTACAAAAATATCATAAGGCCTCTTCGGAGATTATGTAATATAACTCAGTCTACATATATACCCACAATACAACATATACATATACATATGAGTGCATATACTCACACTCTTATACATATAAAAATATATATACATTTACATAATGATATAAATAAATAATATAAATTAGAAAACACTAGCAGTATCGCCCGGCGTTGCTCGGGTTGTAAGGGAAATAACTATATAAGCATTTTTAGAGAGTTATAGCCCAAAAATAGCAAAAAAATGCATTAAAAATTGAAAAAAAATTAAGGTAAATTTTTTTTTTAAATCGTTGACACATCGTAGATATTTTTAGAGAGTTACTTCCCTTATATAAAAGCGAAAAAAATGCATTAAAATGGAAAAATATGATGGTAAATTTTTTTAAAATCGTAGACTCATCGTAGACACGCGCTAATACCCAGAAGGGCTCGATATGAATCACGACTATAAGATACCCGCTTTTGGTTAAACTGCACCGCAAAATGTGGGAGTAGTTACGAATCTAAATCGTAGGAGACAGACACACAACTTCACTCTTATATAAAGATGCTTTTTTTTTCAGTCATAGAGTTAGATTTATGAAGGTCTTCAGTAGAAAATCCTTCGAATTCTGACTCGCTGCTTGATATAATGAATTCGTATCCATTTTTTGTCAGAATTACAAATTTTGAAAACACAATAGGAACAAATTTCGGAAAAAAATCTCCCATAATTCACGGAATTAAAATTACACTTCGATTTTTGTACAAAACTGTAGTTGAACTGTTTACGAAGTATAATACGTGTTTTCATGAATGTACTAAAGAGATTTACTCTGATATTCTCATTTAAATATGAATAGGTAAATTCGGGCGGTTTGGTAACGAAAGGGTTAAACGGATGCATACATAACTATATATAAGTGTCGTCTATTTATACATAAACACTGTTTCATACTTTCAGTTTAGTCTTCCTCAAATCACTCTGTCGCTATTTACTCTCTTCCAAGAACATTTTCACTCACACTTATCTCTTAGCTTGCCATACATTTTACTCATGTATCTATCAGCGTGATAGACAGAAACAAATATTACATCGCCATCGCATTCTATTGTCTACCTGTCAACACACAGACAGTGAATTAGTTTCAGTTTATTCGTTGCACACTGTGTGTGTGCGTTTGCGTGTGCTGTAAACCAGACTAAGAAAAGTATTTGACATACACACCAGAATGTGAGTTTTCTGTAAATTTTGCTTAATTGGAGTTTAAATTTTAAAAACTGGACCTGGCATGACCCGATGCATTCTACTCACCAGCCATTCATCTATCCCTAGTTTCCTCATTGACCACCAGATAAGGGATTGGGGGACCCTGTCAAAGGCTTTCTCCATGTCAACGAAAGCCAGGTACAGGGGCTTATCTTTGGCTAGGTATTTCACCTGCAGCTGTCTCACCAGAAATATGGCATCAGTGGTGCTTTTCCCTGGCATGAAACCAAACAGCATCTCGTCCAAGTTGACTCTCTCCCTAATCAGTTGGGCTATGACCCTCTCTGTAACCTTCATTACCTGATCCAACAGCTTGATACCTCTGTAATTATTTGTATCTAGGGTGTCTCCTTTACCTTTGTAGCAGTTGACTAGTATGCTGCTACACCAGTCATTGTGTATGACTCCTTCGTGTATCACCTGGTTAACTATATGGGTGACTAGGTTATAGCCGACACTGCCAGATATTTTGAGCATCTCTGCAGTAATTCCTGATGGGCCTGGGGCTTTCCCTGTCTTCATGCTTCTAATTGCCTTAACTACCTTGGAACTGTCAACTTGGATGGCTGGTCCCTCTGTTGGGTTGACATTTGGCAGACTCTCTTTATCCCATTCATTTTCTTTATTCAGCAACCTTTCATAGTGGCATCTCCAAACCGCTCTCTTTGCATCCTCATTTAGCGCAAGTGAACCATCATCCATGCAGACACATTTCTCTCCTACCACATCACGATTCTCTCTCACATACTGTCTTGCAACACGAAATACCTCTATCATTATAATTAATTATATTTACCTTTATAATTGAAAAAAATTATACTTTTGTAAATATTTTTAAAATATAGATTTTGTTCAAACTGGGAAATTTTGTTTGCACCTAAAAATAACAAAGGATTAACAGCAGCATACCTGTTACAAATAAATATATCTTTAAGCAATTTTTATAATAAAATAATTTTATATTCTCATTGATTAATAATTATTTTTTTTAATGAGTGAAATTTTTTATTTTAATATGTTTTAAATAAGTACATATTTTAATACATAAACAGAACAATAAAAATTAATAAGTAATCAAATAAAAAAACAAAAATTTTTTATGCTTAATATTTTTAGATGGGGTTTTCTCTATGAATGCTTTAATTTGAGTTCAAATTATGCTATCTTTCTCTTAAAAAGTTAAAAATAGTGTAAAAACACATGTAATTTGTGCACCTGTGTAATTTACACAGGTGATTTTCAGGATAAAATTTGTTAAAAAGGCTTCTACTCATGTAAAATTAACACCCAAAAGTTTTCAGAAATGCCAGTATAGCCAGGGGGAAAAGGTTTTCAATTTAGTTAAATTTAGCATAATTTCACTTATAATTAGATTTTATGAAATTTTCATTAAATAAAAATAATTTCTGTTTAACAGGTATCATCACACTGAAAGCAATTAAATTACCAAGTGTTTGTTGTTCATAACAAACTTTATTTTATATTTCTTGCCCACAAGAGATTATGTCCGATCTTTAGCATACTGCTATATGTCTTCTCAAATCATGATCACAAGAAAGGTTGTTGATAAGAATTACCAACAAAAACAAAGCTGATAAATATGCATAAGTGTTGCAAACTAAATTTAATTACCAATAAACATCAACTTGGATGACACTTTACTAGACCGACAGAGGAAGGTGACCGATCAAACCTATTATGTAAACAGAATTCTTTTCTGCCTATTCTTGTCAGAACCTTTGATATAGAGTATCGAAATTTTGATCCTTTCACACTTATAAAATGTGAAGAAACCTTAAAAATTTGTCATTACCATTATTGTCAGTATAGGTAGAACTTATGAATCATTTACTGTGAAGGAGAAATTAAAAATGTTGAATATACATTTGAATGTGGCCGGAAGGCATTTTAATGTTAATGAAGCCAATGTTTGAAATTGGCATAAACAGGATGACAAACTTAAAACTGTGCCTAGTAATAAACAGACAAAAATAGAAAATATACAATGAAGATTATCCATATTATTTCATTTTTCTTAGTCAGGAATTTCCATATCACTATGTATGTCAATGGTGCTCCATTGTGATAGGTAGAAACTCCAAAACAATGTAAAAGGTGGCCTGGACTATATTTACCAGCAGGAACGTCAGACTTCAAAAAGTAGTTAACCGTTTAATGGTTTTAGTAAATTTATACAGGAAAAGTAAGCATTATACCATCCAGCATAAATAAAAGTCAACTTCCTTATATTTAAGCCATTATTTTTATTGGTTAAAACCTATTAAATGAGTCAACTTTCTGTTAAAACCCATTAAATGAGTCAACTTCTGATACGAATGTTTATGTTTTGTACATCCTTTTTCAACAAAAGAAATTTCAAAACAATTCTAGATATGATCTACTTATGTAATTTACACTTCCACTAAGGTTTATTTTTAATTTTGTGAAAAAAGTGCGTAAATTACATGGGTTTTAATGGTATCTTAATTTCTTAAAATTAGCACCCTTTTTTTTTTGTCACTTAAAGATGCATATCTTTTCTTGTAGCAAATATATTTTGACAAAATTTTCACCATAAGATTCAGTATATTCTGAATGCAGTATAGCCGTGAAAACAGTTTAGAAGATTGGCTAAATACCCTTCAAAAATGGTGGGGGATGGGGGAAAGTGGCTAGTAGGGTGCTACAGAAGACTGAACCCTGTAGTTTTCAAACTCCAGTTAAGTGCTCTGTACTATTAAGCTAAGCAACCCATGACATCAGATGCTAAACACCTTAAAAAGAGAAAAATATTTTCATCTGTTAAATTGATCACCTTTTATTTTTCCATGACTTACAGCCATACCACTTCTTTTGCGATTAATAGGTTTTGATAGGTCTTCACCATAAGATTCATCTCATAGAACTCATTTGAAGACAACTATTGTATAGTTTCCTTTTTCAATAGCTGAGATATTTTGATTCAGAGTCAATTTTGGAGGTTATTTACTGATTTTTTTTTGTTTTTTTTTTGCACTTAAAGCCACACTAGTTTTCCTAGCAAATACATTTTTCATGAGATTTTCACCAGAAAGATTCTTCTCAATGAACATATTCTTCTAAACTCAATTAATCCATACATTTATTTAAAAAATAACAGATATGTTGAAGCAAAGTCATTTTTTTGCCTTCCTCTTTTTGACCTCACATATTTTGATGTAATTCTTTTTTAATGAATCAAATTTCAATTATTTTATCTTGAAATGTAACTGAAGACTGGGCCATCATTGCTAAAAAGCCACATTCAATTTAGTGATGAAGCCTAAAAGTGTTTGTGAATTAGTGATGAAGCCTAGAAGTGAGTAACTAAAAGTTGCCATTAAGAATATACTCACCCACTGCCACAGGTGAATGATATATATTACCTACTGAAGAAAGGAATTTCATGTAATTGAACAGAATTATGAAAACCATGTAATTCTAATAATTTATTGATCACTGGTTTCATTATTATTAATTTCAACACACACTTGAGTGTTGTTAGAAGAAAAAACTAAGCTCATAATTATTAATACTTATAGATAACATGGCGAGATAAGTTTGGTCATATTCCAAATCCCAAAGAATGAGAAGAAGAATTTTTAGAGAGGATGGCACTTAGCCAAACTAAACTAAACAAAAAAAAAGTTCAACTCAAAATGTCTACTGGGCGTGAAAACCGGAAGCTAATTTTTTTGTTTTTTTATTTTTTGGCTTGATAGTCAGTTGTAAATGCAAAGCAGCTTGCTGCTATCTTGGTCTGGCATATTGCTTGTAGAATCCATTGAGAATAGCTGGAATAGAGCTGCTACATAAAAGGAAGTGGCGAGTATGACATCCTGCATACCATTGTATATTAGGTGTTGCAATAATTACAGAATTGGTAGTAATTGGTGTAATCAGATTCCCCCAACCCTACAATGTGTATTTCTGAGTTTACTGCTTATAAGAAGTCATTATCATTATTGTCATTAAAGCGGCAAGCTGGCAGAAATGTTAGCACACTGGACGAAATGCTTAGTGGTATTTCGCCTGCCGCTATGTTCTGAGTTCAAATTCTGCCAAGGTCAACGTTGCCTTTCATCCTTTTGGGGTCGATAAATTAAGTACCAGCTGTGTACTGGGATTGATCTAATTGACTCCCACCAAATTTCAGTAAAAAGTATTATCATTATTGTCATTAAGACAGCAAGCTGGCAGAATTGTTAGCATGTTGGACAAAATGCTTAGCAGCATTTCACCTGTCTTTACGTTCTGAATTCAAATTCTGTTGAGGTCAACTTTGTCTTCCATCTCTTCAAAGTCAATAAAGTAAGTACTAGTCAAGTACTGGGGTCAATGAAATTGACCAGCCCTCCCCACTCCACAAAAACTTCAGGCCTTGTGCCTATAGAAGAAAGGATTATTATTATTGTCATTTAAGTAAAAATGATAAATGGCAATATCAGTAGTGCACTGGACAAATTCAAATGGTATTTAATTACATCCCTTCATTTTCTGAGTTCAAATCCTGTAATAGATAATTTTGTCTTTCATCTTTGTAGGGTCAATAAAATAAGTAACAGTTAAGTTCCCTTCCCTAAGGTATGTGACTTTGTACCTTTGTTAGAAATAATTATTATTTTACTTGTACCTGCATTGTAATGGGGAGTTAAGCATCTGGATATTGTTTTAATTTCCAACTGAACCATTTCCCTTTATTTGTTCTTATAACTTTCTCATATAATGGCTTCTTCAGATTTCATGGAATATCAAAAATATAACTGAAGAATTAGCCAACTCAACACAACAATGATTAATTTCAAAACAATATATGTGACAGCAGAATTGATAGTGTGCTGGATACAATGATTGAGAGATTTATTTATGTCCTTTTATATTCTTTGATCTAATATCATTAGAGTTGATTTTGTAGTTTGTACTTTCAGAATCGATAAATACCAGTAAGTACCAATAATGTAATGGTGGCAATTAAATTGACCACAAAATGTCTGGCTTGTATCAAAGTAAAATTCAGGTACAGGCATAGCTGTGTGGTTAAGATGCTTGCTTTGCAACCATGCATTTTTGGCTTCAGTCCTACAGTATGGGGCCTTGGGCAAGCATCTTCTAGAATAGCACAAAGTCAATAAATGCCTTGTGAGTGAATTTGGAAGACAGAAACTGTGTGGAAGCCTGTTGAGTGTGTATGTGTGTGTGCAAAATATCAAAAGAATTATTACCAGACTTTAAAAAAAATACTGAGGTTAATTTGTTTGATTAAATCCTTCAATACAGAATCTAAACGTTGCTGCAGTGCATTGATTGAAACAAGCAAAAAGTAAAAAGTAAAAGGAATTGTTTGCTTATTCTTTCAGAAATATGCTGCCAACATATATTTCTTCACAAGGGTTCAAGCTCTAAACTTTCTTTGAGCAGGCATAGTTGTTTAGTTTACAAGTAAGCTTTAGAACTATATGGTTCAAGCATGGTTCAAGATTTGATCTCAAACCTAGAAGCCAGTGATTGTAGACTTCTAATAGCTAGTTCATTACATTTCAAATGGTGAAATTAACAAAGGGATGTCAGCATTTTATTCAGTTTCTAACTGATGTTTTAATACACCAGGAAAGAATGCACGTATAAAACAAAAACAGCACACACACACACACAATGGGTTTTAAGTTTCCATCTACCTAATTCTACCCTTTGCTTAATGTGCAGGGCACATTGAGCAAATGTCTTCTATCAGTATTGGGTCAACTAATACATTACAAGTGATTTAAACATATCGAACCAGTGTGGAAGCCCATCATAAATGTGTGTTGTAGTTGATCTTGTTGCATGTGTGAATTTTTGTCCTTATGTATATTAAACAATGACTATAAACATCAGTAAGAAACTGATTATAATGGGGATACTTTCTTGTTACTGCCACCATCCGAGATTTGTGAATCAGTGACTAATCCATTGAAAGCTTTTAACCAACAACACCAGCATTTGCAAATTGCCAATACATAATAAACTAAATACAACTGAGTTCAATTTCTTCTGCTACATGCAAGTTCAACATCCTATCCAAGAAAAACTTGTCTTATCTACATTACAGAACAAAAAACAAATTTAAATGCTCACCTAATGGTATCTCTTATTTAGAAATCAGCTTACACACTATTGAATATGAGATAAGTTTCTGACAAACAAAACATTCGACCCATTTTCAATTTATCATCATAATTATTTCACTTCAATTACATTACTTTGTTCATGCCAATGCAAAAAGTATTAACATTAAA
>NW_021832322.1:32500-37712 GCF_006345805.1 Octopus sinensis | reverse complement strand
TGATAACTGACATTACAAATGGCCGGCAAAGAGAGTGGGAGCGATGCCTATATCCTTCCCTATACCATTCTCAATTATACCACCGGGTAATGGAGAAGGGGGTTGAGAAAACTCCCTCCCTACCCTTCCAATTTTCCTCTTCCCTGAGCTTCCTCTTAACCCTCCTATTGCTCACCCCCTATAAATATCTAAAGGTCGTACATGTACATAGTAGACACTTGAAAGGGTTAGAGGCGATGTCATGCACTGTACACCAGCCAAGTTAACTTCATTTCTCTTGCAACAGAGGGGCTAGCATTTTCTCTCTTTTCCAATATTTAATTAGAAGAGAGAATACGTTTTTACCAAAAACGTTGAAACTTTACTAACTTCATCGATCTGTCACTGAATCAGTATCTAATTTCATTTCATACAGACTTTGCTATCATTTATATGGAGAATTGCTATCACAACACAAACTACCCTGTGGTGAGATAGTACCAACTGTGAATGATCTCAAAATGCATGTGGTTCCAAATATTGCACAAAACTTTAGCAACAATAAACGGATATGTGAACGAGACATCTTAGCTCCCCGTAATGACGCTGTCGATGAAATGAATCGGGATCCCTTGCAACTGTTGCCAGGACAAGAAGTCTTTCAAATCCATCGACATTGTCATTGGCCAGGTTTTTTTCCAACCGAGTACCTGAACTCACTGCAGCCATCTGAGATGCCATTTCACAAATTAACACTTAAAAAGTGGGCCCCAATCATGCTGCTCAGGAATCTGGATCAACCTCGCCTGTGCAATGGCACCAGACTTGTGGGGAAAGCGATGCAACCCTATATCCCAGGGAAATATAAGGGTGACGATGTCTTCGTTCCACGGATCCTGTTAATCTCATCTGACCACCCCTTTGAATTTAAACAGCCCCAATTCCCAGTGAAACTAAGTTTTGCCATGTAGCTAAACAAATTTCAAAGACAACTTCTCTTATGGGCAATTACATGTAGGATATTTGCGACTTGGAAGTCCCAAAACTCTTTATTTATACCCCAATTAAAGGACACACTGAAAACATTATATATTTAGAAATTCTACAAAAGTGAACTGTGACTGATTTCAGGATTTGTTTTAATAATTTTGTTTATACTCACGTCATCCGAAAGAATGTTTTCTGAAAATATATTTTTATCAGAATAAATATATTTATTTCTTTTAACATTCTTTAAACTTCAAGCGGCTCAAGAACGCAACGCATCGTTGCTCTAAGAATCGAAACCACAATCTTATGATCACGAGTCCAACACACTCACCACTAAGCTACTCGTCTCTACAGTATTCTACAACCCTAACGATAATAATGGACTATTCCACGCGATCAGTAGAAACAGCATTCAACTTTATGAGACAACGCTAACCTATGGAGGTGTTTCGATCGTTATGTCTAAGTATACCTTGGCAGAACATCACCTCTAATTATTGTCGTGTTCCTGTATTGCAAACAGTATATGAAATCTAAAATATTTTGGAGAGCAGAAAAAAGAATTCATAAATCTATTAATAGTGTGTCGAAGCTGTATTAATGAATTTCGTTTTATTCGCTGACTGAGTATATTTTTGTTGCTCAAAAGATTTAGATGCAATTGTTTTTCTCAGTTGAATAGCCAACACGGCCATCTTCAGCCTCGTCTTGTGTAATTTCATGACACTCTATTTTATTGCAGCAGTCGGCTGCAGTCTTTCCCACACTTATTAGAAATAAATCCAATTTATCGTTCTCATCTGGCTTCATCAGTCGGAGATATCTTTCAAACTGGATAATGAACTTATCAAAGACCTCGGCGGAATTTATCTTTTAACATAGGAGGCTTGATTCTTGTTGATGACAGACATGATTATATTAACTTGTGAAGTGTGAAATTTCGTCTACGTCTGGATGTTGTCGCCTTGACATTACGGATAACAAGCCTCTCCGCCTAAACCTCCACACGCACAATCTCATCTATCGATTTATCTATCTATCCATCTTAGTATATACTTACATACATACATAAATATATATATAATACATACATATATATATAATACATACATACATATATAATACATAACATACATATATAATACATACATACATATATATATATATAATATATATATATATATATATAGTAGTAACTTGAGGGAATATTATTCCTAACTAACAAGGAAAAATTCAATTTAGAAATACTAAATAAAAAAAACACAAAATAATATATATATGAGAATTAGAAACAAAACACCATTTATCAATTCAAGATGAACAATTAAATTACACATCTAGAAAATATACACATGTATATATATATATATATATATATATATATATATATATATATATGTATGAAAGAAAAATATTGACAACAAAAATGGTGTTCCCATGAGTTATAACTGGGCCTTAGGAAGCTTGATAAGCGTAAGACGCGAAACCGGCACTCCCAGTTCATTATATAGTGTTGTAATACAACCTTTTGTTTCATTATGCTCTTAATACTAGCATAAATCTTATTATACAAACCTCCGGTGCGTTTTTACATATTTGTTTTTCTTAACTATCTACAACCACGACTAAACAAGAGCTGACTCCTCTTTGTTATGTATGATATATATATATATATATATATTTATTATATGTATATATATGAGTATATAATATATGTGTATATGTATATGTATATAGATATATATATATATATATATGTATATATATATATATAATATATAAATATATATATATATATATATAATATATATATAATAGAGTAAATAATTCTATAAAGGTTTTTAAAAAAACCACAATTTATTTATGGTAGAATTCGGTATGGTAAATATAGCCGATTACCGGCAGGAACTTCTGTAAAGTTCAGTATATATATTGTATATAAGAAAAAGGGGACAAGCAACAGGTGCTTGACCGCATACCGAAAAAATAGAAATAGCAGTCAAGAATGCTTATTTTTATCAAGTGGGGACTCCGGGCACGACAAACCCTGTAATTCACATATGCAAAACAGAAGGAATAGATAACGAAAACGAAGTCTTGGTGGTTATCTGTATGCGGTCAAGCAAACCTGTGCTTGTACCTTTTTATTATATATATATATAATTATTATATATATATATATATATATATATCTTTATATGTACATGCGTATGCACGTGCTTCTGATTTTGTATGTTTCTGCTAGTTTTGTCTTAGAATAACATGTTACGTAAAAATTTAAGATTCGTTTTTGTCAATACTTTTCCTTTTTGTTTTTATCTTTTTCTTCAGACACGTCATCAATAATTGAGAATTTCTTCGATTCAGAGCAGCTCCAGGCCTTAGCAACGTACATTTGTGCATACCTTCAGTTAAATTCTCAAATATATACTTCATTATTTTAAAATATACGATGAGCTTACAGAGAGATTCTACTGCTATTTCTAGTATGACTAATAGCCCCATATTAGCTGCAGCATTTGCTAATCTCATATCTATTAACAGGGATACATTCTTATGATTAAAGTCTCCGCACAATTCATATTATTATATTCATAAGTGAAGGTTTTACCATAGCCACGCAATTAAATATCAACTGCTGTTATCTATGAATACTTTTTACTCGTTACACTCATCGGACTGCGGCCATGATGCGGCACAACTTGAAGAATTTAATCGATTAATCCCCCACCCAACCCACAGTACCAAATTATTTTCTCCGTCTGGTATTCATTTGCCTACGTTTGATGAAACGCTTTCTATTTTACGGGGACGTAAACAAACTAGCATCGGTTGTCAATCACTAGGAGGTGAATCACAAATACACACACATACGCTCTCTCTGTATATAGATATCCCCCCTCCCACCACACATACACATGTAAGTCCGCCAATTGTCCGTTCGCAATATTTATTCACAAGACATTGTTCAGCGGAGTTATGATGTAAGAGCGCGCTAAAACCTCTCATAATTTTTTTTTTTTTGATTTTCTTACAAATTTTTACGGTTTTCTTTGGTTCTGTCTTCTGCATGATCCAATTAATACGATTATGCCAAAAAAAAAAGTAAGAAAGAAACGGTGTGGACGGATTTAATATTTTTTTCGTTTTTGTTTTCGTTTTTATAATTCCATTATGCAGAAGACAGAATCCAAAAATCTTTCTAAAAATTCGTAAAAATAAAAAAAAAGTTTATGAGAGCTTTAGCACATATTTATATTATAAACCCCGCTGATTGGGAAATCTCGGGTTATAGTAGAAAACACGAGGCCGAGGTGCTGCACTGTGAGACTGAACCTGCAAGCGTCTCGTTATAAAGGAAACCAATTCACCACATAGCTGCTATTTTCAGATCTGTATAATTGGGCGCGTTCGTGAATGTAGACAGCTGAGAGAAGAAACTCAGAAAAGCCATCACTGATCGGTGGAAGTTATGTTTTGTTACTGAGTTGGCAACTAAGTTGGAATTTGTTTTTTTTCGAGAATTCTATTTTTGAATCATTTTGGAATCTATTTTGTTTTTGTTTGTTTTTTGTTGTTTTTCTTTCCAGTTAATTTTACTTAATTTGTTTTTATTTTCTGATCATTAAAACGGAACGTCAAGTAAAGAAAAATGACCATGTTCGACACCTCCTGCTTTTTGCTTTTAATCAAGTTTCTAAGGCTGCGAAAGCTGCTCGCGACATTTATGCTGTGCATGGAGAGGGTGCCATAGCTGAAAGAACCGCTCGTGATTGGTGTGCAAAGTGCAAAAATGGAAATTTTGACCTCAATGACGCAACTCGTTCTGGCCGTCCAGTTGAGTTCGATGAAGTGTGATTAAACCAACTTTTGCATGAAAATCCTCGTCAAAAGACAAGGGAACTGACAGAGAAAATGGAATGCTCCCAGACTGCTTTAGAGAAGCATCTTCACTCGATGGGAAAGGTTCAGAAGTATGGAGCGTGGGTTCCGCATGCTTTAAGTGACAACAACAAATATCAACCAGTCACAATCTCCGCTGGTTTGCTTGCTCGTCACCGCTCAACTCATGGACACAAGCAACGATTTATTTACCGAATCGTTGCTGGCAATGAAAAATGGTGTCTGTACATCAATATGAAGCACCGTAAGGGATGGCTTAACCCCGGTAGACAAGCGTCAAGATCTTCATCTACGTAAAACGATGTTGTGGGACAGAGAAGGGATTATTTATTACAAATTG
>NW_021832322.1:12500-22500 GCF_006345805.1 Octopus sinensis | reverse complement strand
TGTTTCGTTATTAACTACTACTACTACTACTACTACTACTACTACTACTACTAAGGTGCTTGATCAGTGCTTATTGGGTCTAAACAATAACACGTATTCCATCCATGCCGACAACGTTCGAAACAAAACATCTGGGCTTTTTTTTTTCTTTTCTGTTCCGTCACCCCCAAACGCCTTATAACTAATCCCATTTAAGGCTACATCGGTTAAAATATTAGATGAATTATAGTTGAAGATAAAGATGGTAGAGCCATGTTTGGAACGCCTTTGAATAAAATTGTGCTCCATCGCTGTTGATCTGAGCAAAAAACCGCAACAAATCGACGTCCTTATTAAAGTGAGCCCTTTTCGGAACATTCACATATTTTTGTCACGGACCTTTCACGTTGAGGAATCAGAGAAATATTCATGAGATTCATATGAACGCAGCTTAATATATTCGACGGAGCGCTTATTGATTGGTCGTAGCCCACAGTTCTCGTGACCTTTAGGGAACCCGCTTTATCTTAATTCATCGCGACGTTTACAAACTGATTTCGACAACATGACAAACTATTCGCCAGGAAACTATTGATTCTGTTTGGCCGGGGTGGGGGGTGTAGAAACTCTGACAATTATTGACATCTTTATGGTATTGGCACTGTCGGAGAAGTGAGTGATGAAATGGTCTGCAGGATTTATTTACGGCGATTTGGAATCCGGTTTCATATCCCGCTCGTGTCGACTTTGACATTTGTCCTTCCAAGGAACGATAAAACAAATTACAAAATGTAGTTTGAAGTGCAAGTTTATTGATCTGACACCTTTCTTAAAAATTACTCCAATTTTACCTTTCTTTTTTTCTTTTTTTAGGAATAAAATCGTTGGATCAAACGAACCATGGAACCGTCTGAAAAAAACATTTTAGTCATTCGCTGCACTTTATCATTTACAGAGTTCAAATCCTGCCGACGTCGAATTTCGTGGTCGCTTAAATCTTGTACCAGTAGAGAACTGGGGTTTTATATACACACAAACAAACAACACACACTCTCTCTCTCTCTCTCTCTCTCTCCCTCTCCCACACACACGCACACACACATACACACACACACACGAACAACACGCACATCTTTTCTACTGTAGGCACAAGGTCTGAAATTTGGGGGGAGTGTTCCAGTCGATTAGATCGACCCCAAAACGCAACTAGAACTTAATTTATCGACCCCGAAAATGGCCAATGTTGACGCATGATTAAACGACAACAACAACAACAGCAATAGACAGACGTTAGTTTTAGTCCTGGCATATCCAACGCCCATCGCCACTCATCCACCATGTCCTAGTTTATTCAATTTCTTTCTCGACCCAGAAACTCGCGCAAACGCAAAAAGACAAACCCACACACACACACGCACACACACGTGCACACACACATACACACACACGTTCACGCATTCACAAAACATTGACAACAACAACAACAACAACATACACCCAAGCTCAGAAGTACAGGAAAATAGACAAAAACACGAAAACCAATACACACACACACATACATAAAGGCACACACACACACACACGCAGAAATACACATACAAACACACCCCTACGCACACACACACAAGCAAACAAATACACATATTTCACACACCCTCTCTTCCTGTATCTCTTTTTATCTGGCTCTCCTCCTCTCTCTCTCTCTCTCTCTCTCTCTCTCTCCAAGACATTTACCAATTCCATATCTCTGCCTCAATCAACGGACACTTTCATAACCTTAACCAATTTCTACTGGTGCTAATCGATCAAAGTCAATAAGTATAAAGTTAAAATAACATCTCCAGCCAACAACACCTTGGCACTTGGAATCGGTAAACAAACCTTCTGACACTTCTCCAAAATTTCCAGCTTCTTATCGCAGAAATTCTTTATTTCTTTCTTTTCCCGCCGTCACTTCTCTCTTCGTTATTTTCTCACCATTACTTCCACTTCTTCTTCTTCTCCTTCTTCTTCTTCTTCTTCTTCTTCTTCTTCTTCTTCTTCTTCTTCTTCTTCTTCTTCTTCTTCTTCTTCTTCTTCTTCTTCTTCTTCTTCTTCTTCTTCTTCTTCTTCTTCTTCTTCTTCTTCTTCTTCTTCATCATCATTATTACGAAAGTTGTCACTGTTATTGTCGCTGTTCTAACACTTCTCCATCATTGTATTCTCGTGTGTTGTCCTTTGTTGTTGTTGTTGGTCTTCATCTTCCCCTTCTTCCTCTTCTTCTTCTCTTCTTATTCTTATTCTTTTCTTCTTCCCCCTTCTTCCTCCTCCTCCTAATATTTATTTTTTTCTTTGCACTTCTTGCTTTTCCTATTTTTATCTTCTATCGGAGATATTGACAGAAAGAGAGAGAGAGAGAAAGAAGAGAGGGAAAGAAAGCGAGAGACAATGAAGAAGAAGGAAAGAATGCAGAAGAAGGAGACGAACACTCTTGTACGCATATTTTGGTGAAACTGTCCATAAGCACTCTAAAATTCCTGGTGCATATATTCAATCATTTCTTCTGTAGCTCTCTCTTCTCTCTGTCCAACACTCGTTCCCTCTCTCCCCTGTTTATCTATATACAAGTCTATTTCCACATACATACCTATATACATACATAGATACATACACACACACACACATGAGTTCGTGTGTACCGTTGGCGATTTTTTTCCTCTGTCTTCCCTTCTCCTATTTTTCCGACGAAGAGCTCCGCTCGAAACGTTAAACCCTCCTTCTTTCCTTCTTTCCTGAGCATCTAATAAATACTATATTTGTTCCGCGTCCTCGCGTTGTTGTGTTTTTTTTTTGTGCTTCTTGTTGGATTAACTGTATATTATAGATATATATATATATATATATATATATATATCACACACACACACATATACCCGGAAACGTGTCATAACACAATCATATCTCTGTTTTCTTTTTTTATTCTGTTTCAGTTTTTTCTCTCTGAATCCTTTCTGTCGAAGAATGTGTATGAATATGCATTTGTGTGTTTGTTTATGTCCACATAAGCTAGCGGTTCGGCAATAGAAACCGATAGAATATATACTAGGCTTACAAAGAACAAGTCCGTGGTGATTCGTTCGATTGAATGCGGGGATCAAGCATGGCTGTAGTCAAATGACTGCACCAAGTAAAAGCATTATATACATATTATATATATATTTATAAGCGGCATTATTACACATAAATCCTCACCTAGGAGGGACAAAGTCATACTACCAAAATTATACTAATCTACCCAATGCAGTTGGTTCAAAGCAGACATTTAAAAAAAATGATTTATTCTGTATCACCGTGATTTTCACGCTAACTACCTGATAATTTCTTTTTGTAAGATCCCTTATTAGAGATTATCCTAATTGTAAACTTATTATAGAATACTTTTCATTACCGACATGCAGTTCGTAAAAAGCCCGCCCATTTACCGGATATTATTTATACAACATTCCATGTGCTGGCCAGTGAGCAGTTTGTCTGTTCGTCCTTCTCAACGTGTTTGGTAGTTTTATTTATTATTGTTTCAGATCAGTTCTGCTGAGGATCATTAGCGTAAGTTGATGTGAAATCACGGTGATACAGAACTAAATTCATTTTTTTAAATGCTTGCTTGAAAAATGCATTTGGGTATGATTAGTGTAATTTTGGTAGTATGACTTGTCCCTGAGTGTGAGGCATTTTGTGTATAGGCCTCTATACAATATCGATAAATTAATTTGTTCAAAGAAAAAATTATTTTCGAATTCTTTTCTTTTATGAGGTTTCACGCTAGCTACCGATAATTCTGTTAAGATCCCAAAATTAAAAGAGATTATACTTAATTGTTCACTTATATATATAATATATATATATATATATATATATATATATATATAATATATATTTAATCAAACAAGAAGCAGAAATAATACACAGCAACGCGAGGACGTGGAACAAAATAAAGTATTATTTGACGCTCAGGAAAGAAGGGAAGAAGGAGGGTGTAACGTTTCGAGCGGAGCTCTTCGTCGGAAACATAGGAGAAGGAAAGATCCCGAGAAGGGAGACGAGGGAAAATATCGCTGGTGTACTCACGAGATCACACACACACACACACCACACCACACACACCACACACAACACACACACACACATCACACACACATATATTATATATATATATATATATATATATAATATATATGGTGAGAATTTCTTTGACATCAAAAAACGTATTTAATACGAAGAAATAAGTCGTCTTATATTAGTCTTAGTATTTATTTGGGACTCAAAGATCAAATTAAGATGGTTACTGTGGGAATTAATATACAGAGCTAGTACCTAAAACATTGACAATGCCTTTTGGCTTCTTTGCGTAGAAGAATTATACCAAATCGCAAATTCCAAAAGCAGTCTCAATAACACAAAAAAGAGGGTGAGAATTCCTTTCATGACTATAGGCTAGTATACAACAACTACCATTAAATACTATGTAAACGTTACCAGGACAATAAATTTAGGCGGAATCTCGCGATTAATATACTAACAATTATAGCTATAAAAATTAGGTAACTCTTAGTAGATAGCATATTAATATTAAAATATAAAATAAATGGTAAATATGGACATAAGGTTTTATTTTTAGCTAACTGAATTATATAAAAATTAAAATAATTTTAATTTAAGTACATATCTTACGAATCTGTGATTAATATACTTTAAAAAATATTTGGTAATCTTAAGTTAATGATTCTACGTATTAATTCAATAATGGTTTTAATTTTTGTGAATTTCATTAATTTTGATTTGTTAACGTTAGTGCTTTCCGCAATTAAGAACGTATGCATATATTCCCCCTATTATGTAAAATATAGTGTGCACAAATACTGATGATGTAATATTCAGCTGTGGTAATTATTAAGCAGTTTTGATTCGTCATCGTTTATGTAGCTTTCAACACATTAACACACACACGCACACACACGTACAAATACATAATAAAAATATTATACGTTACCATGGTTTTAGTAATATAAAATGATAAACAATAATAAAAATATTTTATTATTTCACTATAATATCTAGATTGCAACTGAGAGACTTATAATAAAGTGATTAAATATTTTAATGACATTTCGATCTATCACAGGTAACAGTGTAAATTAGGTATAATGTATTTTAGCTCCTAGTTTAAATTAGTAGTATCTAAATATCGTTTAAGCTAACTAGCAGATATTTTGTGTTTTCTTTTTTTAATACATTACACGCGCGCATGCGTACAATTGCATTAAACAATTTTGCATTTACATATATATAAGTAACGGTGTTTTTCAAATACATCGGTTACTGAAACACACGTTTTTGAGTCTATTAAGGGTCAACAACACGTTGGAATGTAGCTCCTTTCTATCGAATTCTTTCCTTGATGAAATGCCCAGTTAACGATATTCGATCTGGAAATGTAATCCAATTTGCTCTAATTTACTTTCTGAAATTGATTTAATTGGGGATAGAGACAATTGTTGGTGAAATTGGGTTAGTTATTGTGAAAAATTGCATTGTGTTCGGATAAATTGATGTTAATATGTCAATTTCCCCGTTTTCTTTTTCTCATTTATATTTTTGTGTGTGTGAGTGTATGTATGTGCATATCTTCACCCTTTTCCTTCCGGTCTTTCAAAATGCGACCTCGTGTGTACCGTTGGCGATTTTTTTCCTCCGTCTTCCCTTCTCCTATGTTTCCGACGAAGAGCTCCGCTCGAAACGTTAAACCCTCCTTCTTTCCTTCTTTCCTGAGCTTTCCAATAATACTATATTTGTTCAACATCCTCGCGTTGTTGTGTTTTTTTGTGCTTTCTTGTTTGGATTAACTTTATGTATATATATATATAATATATACATATGTATATATATACTATGTATATATGTATATAATGTATATATACATATATATAATAATATGATATATATATATATATATATATATAATATATATATATAAAATGTATATTATACACAAAAAGGTGACCTAATATATGTGTATATATGTATGCACGTATGCATGTATGTGTATAGATACTCGTGTCACAAATATGCTTAAGATTTTTATAAGACCCACCCAGGAATGGAACACATAGCGATGAGCATCTTAAATAATAATAAAAATCTAAGAGCATAATTAGAATCAGCCACGTTTCTGTTTTTTTTTTATGATTTGCTATTTTTAACAGATGTTCACGACCTTGGGCACCTGAAATAATCTACATAAACGAATGGAGTAATAAAACAGAAGTTGCTGACATCTTATGAAAGAAAGAACGACCGACAGACAGACAAAGAGTGAGAGCTGGTGAAACAGAAATCATTATCCTAGAGAGGAGAATATCTGTGGTTTATTTCGTAGTTTCTGATGATCTTTTTCAAGACTTGTTCTTTTTATCGTATTTTTTTTCTTTTAATATTCTTCATACATTCACACAACGAATGTCGTTTTAGATCTTGTTTTTTTTTTAGATATTTTTAAATGCTTTCCATTGTTTTCCGTTTGCTTCGTATTTATTTTTTATTACTTTGAAATAAGCGAGTTACCTTTAGGCAAATAACTCAATCTATAAGATGATTTTGACAGATTCATTTAAACAGCAGGCATTTGTAAGTATTCTGCTCTCAAAAGATTATAAAAGAACAACAATCAAGACTGGATATAGTAAAACAAAATGAGAAAACAAAACGAAATATTAAATGAAATGGAAAGAAATAATGAAGAAAATTGAAAGCCATTCACTGTCGGCGGGCTTTTAAGATGCGATTACTAGGATTGCCTTAAACTACGTTGGATGCTCTTCTCTCTGACTCATTCTGCGGAATATTCCAGCCCTTTAACAATTTCCAATATAAAGAAGATATTTCGTGCTTTTTACAGGTGCTGGAATGGCCGTGTACTTAAAGAGTCGCTTCAGAGACTCTCGTTTTGTGTTCGATCGTGGGACGAGTTATATTGAAGGTTAATTGCAAATTGTTGAGCAGAGTTCTTCACGTAAATAGAATTGTTTCAAATCTGCGCCTCCAGCCAGAGGTTTGGAGGGGAGGGGACTTTACTTCCCAGTACTTGACTGGTCCTCTATTCAACAACCTCGAAAAAATGAATATCAATAATAATAATCATTATAAATTTTGGTACAAGGCTAACAGTTTCGGGTAGGGGCTAAGTCGAGTAAATCGACCCCAGTACGCAACTGGTACCTATTTTATCGATCCCCGAAGAGATGAAAGGCAAAGTCGATCTCTGAAGAATTTGAACTCAGAACGTGAAGGCGAACGATAATAATAATAATAATAATAATAATAATAATAATAATAATAATAATAATAATAATAATAATAATAGAGATATCAAATTTTTAGTAGAAGGCTAGCGATTTTTGAGGAAGTGGGATAGTCGATCGACCCAGTGTTCAACTGGCCTTATTTTATCGATTTACTTACATCTAGACCACCATATACTTTAATATATACATTCATTAAAATTTAATTGTTTGCTTTGTGTGTGTGTGTGTGATTACAAATACAAATCACTATATTTTTTTCATATTTACACGCCCATACACAAATAAATAGATACCATTGAGATGACATACTGGCCATGTCCGTATACTTGCATAAATATACACATATACACAGCCACAAGACAATGGTGATTTGGGGGAGAATTTTGCTGCTATGTCTGTCACTTATTGCAAGAATGCACAGGCCACCCTCGCTGGCCTTTTCAACCATACATTCACACCCATAGATACACAGACAGGAATGCCTACATACATACAAACACACATACACACACGCACACATACACAATAATACATACATACCTACCTACCTACCTACATACATACATACATACATACATACATATATACATACATACATACATACATACATACATGCATACATACATATATACATATATATAGTGTGGCTATGCTCGAATTTTCAGAGAAAGGTGTCAGCAAAAATCGCACATTGCAAATACAATCAATATGTGGAACTATAAAAATATGCAAGACTTTCCATAGGTTTAATAATATGTTCCACTGTTTTCGTTATCTACACTCCAAATATAGGGGTTTGTATCTTTGTTAGAATCCAGCTCTTTTGTCAGAGAAAGAATTTTAAGTATCACAAACAAAAGAGAAATATACATATGACTATACATTGTAATTTACAGCAATTCGGTTGCTATTTCTAGCAAGTTGAATGTTCTGTGAACTTTCATTGGTTGACGCGAAACGGTCTGATAGCGGTGTTCACCCGTACAATTGAAGTGGGGACCCGTTCAATAACAATTAGAGAAAACACCACAGACTTCAGCACAATTTCCTTCTGCACGGATTAACTAACAAAAGTTGGCTTAGGTCAACTGTAGATTTTACACTATCAAAGAATATGGATCCCGCTCAATAACAATTACGAAAATACCATTGTCTTCAGCACAATTTGTTTTTACACGCTTTCACTGACAAAGGTTGGCGTAGGTCGACCCCGGATTAGACGCTATCAAAGAAGAAAATGGCCGAGGGTGAGACTTAGTGAGTGAGGTAAGTGAGAGATATGTCTGTTATTGCGAAATTCCTGTTGGCTATCTCCTGTAAACAGCAGTAACTGAATCTTCTCTACAAGAATTCGAATGTCTGAAAATATTCACAGCTTCCACAATAGTGTCCACTGGGCATATTATTCACGGTTAGATCATCAGATATCAGCGAAAAGAAATCCATTCTGGTACTTTGAATCTTGTTCACAATATCCTGATTCCAAAGATCTTCAGGTCTTGAGGCCAACTTCCCAAGTTGGTTGGCGGCAGATTTCTTTGCAACTACCAAAGCCTCGAGAAATGAATGGATTTCTCGAAATATTCCTCTTTATATTTGGTCAACTTATTCAAACTGCTTTCTTCCCTCTCTCCCTCTCACACTATCTGTCTATCTATCTATCTATCTATCTATCTATCTATCTATCTATCTATCTATCTATCTATCTATCTATCTATCTGTCTGTCTATCTATCTATCTATCTATCTATCTATCTATCTATCTATCTATCTATCTATCTTCTATCTATCTATCTATCTATCTATCTATCTGTCTATCTATTTCCCTATCTCTCTCTTCATTTCCTTCATTTTCTCCCTCCTAGTTTCCTTATAAGTCTCTCTAATGGCTGCCATTATGTTTTCACTTCTCTCTATCCATTTCTCTCCCTGTACTTACATGTCCGTACATACATGTGTGAGTGCATGATTCTGTGTGCTCGTGTGCGCGCGCGCGTGTGTGTGTTTGAGTGAATGTCAATGTGTGTACGTGTATTTGTATGTGTGTCCTACTTCATTCTCTCTCTCTCTCTCTCTCTTTGTCTTCCTCTTTCTCTTCCTCTTTCTATGGCGATGTAAATTTGCTCTCTCTCATATTTTGTATCTCATTGCCTTCGCTACCTTTCTCTGTATTTACATATCTTTCTCTCCCTCTTTCTCTCTCTCTTTATCACTCTTACCCATTTTCTCTCTCTTATTGCCTCTCTCACTTTCTCTCTCCTCTCTCTCTCTCTTTGTCGCTTTCTTTCTTTCTCACTTTCTCTCTTTCGTCTCATTTCTCTCTACATCTGTCTCTCTCTCTCCTCCACTTCTTTCTCATACCTTTCACACTTACTGAAAGCAACGAATCTTACTAATGAAGATCGAATACCATTCCTTGTCAACCAAGAGACTGAGAGAGAAGATGAAGGAGAGAAAGACAGAGAACGGAAGAACGAAAACCGAATTCCAATGATACAACAGAATCCTCTTGTTTTGCCTAAAATATGAAACGGTGGTGTTATTACGGTTTAAAGACGTCAGATGAGGTTATATATAGTAACAGCTGTTTTACTGAAATAGCTTTCGCGTGAGCATTTCTAATTAATTAACAAGTATTATTAACATCATTACTACTACAAACCTAAATTTTTTTTTTCATTT
>NW_021832322.1:0-2500 GCF_006345805.1 Octopus sinensis | reverse complement strand
ATATATATATATAAACACACACACACATATATATTCTGCTTATATATAAGCTTATCTATGCGTATATAGATAGGGGAATGCGTGTATGTGTGTGTGAATGTCCCTAAAATTTCTTTCCATCAACATTCGGTGGAACTCGTATTGGCTCATCTAAATATCCGTGGACTACGAAACAATTTCTGCCATTTGCTATACAAAATGGGAAGACCATGTATGCATGTATGTATGTATGTAGGTTGTAGTATGTATGTATGTATGCATGTATGTATATGTATAGGACGTTGGTTTTCCCGTTTAATACACTTGCACGCTATATGGCCAGTCATACGTTTTCGTTCAGTAGTATGTTCGTTCCATTCATATCTTTAAGCACTGAAAACGTCAGCCCACATTTTGCAGACTATTTTGTATATCTGGGACTACTTTCTTGAACTGGTCCCTTCAGCATTTACTTGCAGCTTTCTTTTATAATACAATTTCTAAATCCTTCTCTACAGTATTTGCTTTTAAATGTTTACTGCAAATCTATGTCCGTTTTGCTTTGCTGCGACGTTTGTTTTGTTCCTTCTGATGCGACGTTAAATTTCCTACCTTTTTTATTTCCGTGGTTATTCAACAGAAAATAATCAATGTGCGTAAGTGAAAGGCTTCGTGTTTTCATAATAATTAAATTGATTGCTAAATGAGTGTCCCGTCAACTAAGGCTTATGAGCCTCATGCCTCCTTAATTGCTTGAAATACTCAGTAATCCATAACGTGGTAACTAACATAAAACAAATCGGGAATTATCCAGAATATTCTGCGTCTCAAGACTCGCTTTACGTTTCGTGTTAGCCTTCAAAAGTCTCGTATGCCGATATAGACGACATTGTTCTAATTACTTACAGAGAAATATACGGCTATATAATGGACACTTGTACAGGACACTTGTAGTGGAACGGTCTTGTATTGTCATTCGCAGGACAAAGATTATTTAACATACATAATAGATATATATATATATATATATATATATATATATATATATATATATACATGTGTGTGTGTGTGTGTGTGTGTGTTTGTCGGATAAATCGTTCGTTTTCTTTCAGCTTGACAATCCATCATGTATCTGAAAAGTGCAAAATTTATTCAAATTCAAAGACGATAAATAATAGTTTCAAAGGGAAAAATAGAGCTTAAGAAAAAAAATGGCATGACACACGTTAAAATGTGTCTTTAGTGTGAACTCAAAGAATATTGCAAAATATACACCCCCCACACACACACCCATGAAGTCTCAATGAATTTAGCTGACAACCTAGATATGCATTTGCAACAGGAAATAAAATCGACAACAGTATGTACGTTTGTGTCTAAAATGGCTGTCATATTTATTTCAATATTGCAATGATTCATGAATGTGTGTAGGTGAGGGAGTGAGAGAGGGGGAATATGTGTGACAGAAAAAAACTGAGAGTGTGTGTAGGTGTGTGCATGTGTGTTTGAGAGAGAGAGAGAGAGAGAGAGAGAGAGAGAGAAACAGGCAGACAGACAAAGATACGGACCTATATATGTAATCTGTCGCTATATAAAGTATAAGATTCTCACAGTCAGAAAGAAAAACAATTATACCCGCTTCATTTACGCCATCATATTTCCATTTATCATATTTATGAATCTTCGGGTATTTTCTCAGGCTCTCATTATTTTGATACTTCTTTTTTTTTATATTTCTTGATTTTTTTTCTCCTTTAATTTGTTTAATATTATCTTCTTTTTTTTTCCTGTTTGATTTTAACATCTTGTTTTTTGTATTTCTGTTTCATCCCCGGCAGCTACATCCTTCTTAATCTCTTAATTCTTAATACACCGTTATCTTAACAGCATATAAATATAAACGCTTCCTTAACAGCCTCTATAATCCGGAGACAGTATTAAAAATATATTTGGCTCGTAGATACAGCAATTTTAAACGCTACAATTGATTTCTAAGTATTTGAGTTCTGTGTCTCCATCTCCACATCACACTCCTTATCCTCCTCTTCCTCCTCATCCTCCTCCTCCTCCTCCGCATCCACTTCTATTTCATCTTCTTCCTCGTTTTCCTCTTCGTATCCTTATAATTATCATTATTACTATTATTATTATTATTCTCGTTGCTGTTTCTATTTCACTTCTCTTGAGCTCTTCATTTCATTTGCCGCTGCTAATCTTATAATAGCGGGCAACAACCTTTTGCCAAAAGTTCTCTCAGGGTCTCCTTCTGCGATTTATGACACCGAAATCCTCACTGTTCCCAATAATGAAATTTTCGGAGCGTGTCCTCACCTCGTGACAATCCGAATTTCTTCAACTAATTTCTCAAACTTGGTTGTCAATGCCCCTAAAAAGTTACTGAAATGACACCCCCTTCCCCTTTTCCTTCTCATCATCCCCCCCTCCTCCTTCTTCTTCTGCTTCTGCTTCTCCTCCTCCTCCCCTTCTTCTTCTTCTCTTCTTCCTCCCCTCTTCCTTCTTC
>NW_021832321.1:32500-38433 GCF_006345805.1 Octopus sinensis | reverse complement strand
CACCACAGCCGCCACCGCCACTGACGCTGCTATTACTACTACCACCACAGTCACCGCCGCCGCTGCCGCTACTACTACCAACCACCACCACCACCACAGCCGCCACCGCCACTGACGCTGCTAGTACTACTACCACCACAGTCGCCGCCGCCGCTGCCGCTACTACTACCACCACCACCACCACCACAGCCGCCACCGCCACTGACGCTGCTAGTACTACTACCACCACAGTCACCGCCGCCGCTGCCGCTACTACTACCACCACCACCACCACCACAGCCGCCACCGCCACTGACGCTGCTAGTACTACTACCACCACAGTCACCGCCGCCGCTGCCGCTACTACTACCACCACACCACCCACCACCACCCAGCCGCCACCGCCACTGACGCTGCTATTACTACTACCACCACAGTCCCCGCGCCGCTGCCGCTACTACTACCACCACCACCACCACCACAGCCGCCACCGCCACTGACGCTGCTAGTACTACTACCACCACACGTCAACCGCCGCCGCCGCTGCGCTACTACTACCACCACCCACCACGCACCACATCCGCCACCGCCACTGACGCTGCTATTCTACTAAACCACACCACCACGTCACCGCCGCCGTTGTCGCTACTACTACTACCACCACCACCACCACCACCCACACGCCGCCACCGCCACTGACGCTGCTAGTACTACTACCACCACAGTCACCAGCCGCCGCTGCCGCTACTACTACCACCACCACCACCACCACAGCCGCCACCGCCACTGACGCTGCTAGTACTACTACCACCACAGTCACCGCCGCCGTTGTCGCTACTACTACTACTACTACTACTACTACTACTACTACTACTACTACTACTACTACTACTACTACTACTACTACTACTACTACTACTATTACTTTTGCTACTGCTATTGCTGCTTTTGTAGCTGCTGCTGCATCTGTGGATGCTGTTGCTCTTAGCAGCTGTTTATGCTATTGTTATTGATGATGATGATGCTGGCAATGCCACTAGTACTACTACTACTACTGCTACTACTACTACTACTACTACTGCTGCTGCTGTTGGCGCTGTTGCCGTTGAATTTCCATCCGTTCTTCCACATGCACCGATTTCTAGCGGTGCCTCTGGTTGTCACATCTGTCGCTACTCACTGATGGTTCTTTAGCTAATCTTACACATGCTCTCATTGTTGTTGTTGTTGCTGCTGTTGTTGTAATTACTTTTGATGCTGATGTTGCTCATTCTTTATATCGAATAGACATATTAAAAGCACTTCCAACTGTGACATTTACGCCTCTCCCATCCAAACATGCGCAGGTATGGCTGTGTGGTAAGGAACTTGCTTCCCATCCATATACATCCGGGTTCAGTCCCACTGCATTGCACCTTGGGCAAGTGCCTTCTACTATAGCCTCACCTGACGAAAGCTTTGTGAAAGATTTGTTTGACGGAAACTGAATGAAGCCCGTAGTATTATATATATATATATATATATATATATATATATAACAACTAATGTAGGATTAATTTTTTTTCGAAAAAAAATTTTATCAATGGCCAGCATATCAAAAAATACCTTTAAAGGTTAAATTTATAAATAACTTATAAAATAAGGGCAAAAGAAAATTTCTAATGCCAAATATGCCGGAAAAAAAGACAAAATTGTCAATAATCATTATAATTAAGGCGTCTCGAAACAAGCCGATAGAAATTTCTAAAAAATCCGTTCTTACAGTATTGGTCCCAATTTCAGAGTTAATTCATAAGAATTTTCTCCTCGTCAGCGATAAATACGTAAGACATAAATTAAATACTTACTCATACCCATGGAATTTTGTTTCTTTTTCGGCATATTTGGCATTAGAATTTTTCTTTTGCTTATTTTATAAGTTATATATAATATATATATAATATATATATATATATATTATATGTATATTTTCAAATCGAAACTGATGAAGAGTTACGGTCCTTTGTATCTGTTTCCACGTGTACGTTTTGTAGTTTTAATGCAGTTTTCATTTAACTGAACGCAAAGCATCCCGACTTTTCTTTACACAAAATTTATATGTATATATATTTTTATGTGTGTGTGGGGTGTGTGAGTGTGTGTATGTGCGAGTGGGTGTGTGTGCGATTATTTAGTTATAGTTCAAGAAAGCCAATAGAATTTACCTTTTATTATTTACTTGTTTCAGTCCTTAGACTGTGGCCATGCCGAGGCACCACCTTGAAGAATTTTAATCGAACGAATCGATCCGAGAATTATTCTTCGAAAACTTGCGACGTATTCTGTCGGTCTCTGTGTATAAAAGCTTTATACAACCTTGGATAGCATTCATAGTAAATAACGAATCATGTACTCCTGATGTTTTTATAGCATGTTCAGCCGTATTTTGTATTTATTAGTAAATGCAATTTCTGTATTCATTCATGTTTTGGTCTGTGATATTGACTGCACGTTAATATATTGGGTAGACAAGAAATTAGTGAACATTTGGACATATAAGCAAAGCCAAAATCTCGCAGCGTGGAATTCGTTTAGTCCCGAGATCTCGTATTTGTTGTTAATGAACCGTTACTCTTGTACTGGTGGGCATGCTTTGCCTAGACTCCTGTTCCAGTAAAAAAATGCTCGACTCATACAAGCTAATCCGTTAACAATCTGGAGCATCTCATAAGATTCTGTAGCATTTTTGCCCACTGTTACACAGAGCGTTATTGCATACCGAACTTCCAAACACTCTTCACATCTCGACTACATTCTACAAATTAGACCAGTGAGACAAGCAATATTTAGTAGTGTGGAGGCGCAATAGCCCAGTGGTTAAGGCAGCGGACTCGCGGTCATAGGATCGCGGTTTCGATTCCCAGACCGGGCGTTGTGAGTGTTTATTGAGCGAAAACAACTAAAGCTCCACGAGGCTCCGGCAGGGATTGTGGTGATCCCTGCTGTACTCTTTCACCACAACTTTCTCTCACTCTTACTTCCTGTTTCTGTTGTACCTGCATTTCAAAGGGCCGGCCTTGTCACTCTCAGTGTCACGCTGAATATCTCCGAGAACTACGTTAAGGGTACACGTGTCTGTGGAGTGCTCAGCCACTTACACGTTAATTTCACGAGCAGGCTGTTCCGTTGATTCGGATCAACCGGAACCCTCGTCGTCGTAACCGACGGAGTGCTTCCATTTAGTAGTATCTGCAAAGTGCAGTTACAGCTGTCTCCTTCATCCTAGCATAACAAAAGTGAGCAGATCAGCTTGCTATATATGTAGTAGTAATATACTAAAATCACAATAATTTTGGACGATTATAACTGCCTCTCCCCACCAAAATTCTCAAAATGTCTGCAATGCACCCTCGTATATATATACAGAGTTTCTGCATATACATATTACGAATAAATCTTCGATTAAACGTGATGGTATCAAGATTTAATATATTCTTCTCCATATTAAAATGTATTCCGAACCTAAATAGGTATCCTGCGTCAAAGAGTACATCACTAAGTTTTATACAGTCAAAATGGTCTGCAGTATTTCTGCTACACTATTTTGAAAGAAAAATCAATGGAGCAGTAATGTAGAATCCATATTCGAAATATTCTTTTGCCATGCTTTTGTTCTTCTTCTTTTCTTTATATTTGGAACCTGCTATTTGTTGCCATATTCAGGAAGAATTCAGAAATAATTTTATTAATACTTTTATTAATTTTTTTCTTGAATTTATATTTCTATATATCCAATATTTTTTTTTAGCCAAAATGTCCTTGTATGCTATATCTTCCATTTTATATTACTTTGTACATACATACAGACAGAAAGTTATACATAAACATATAAATAAATGAGAATAAAAATAAATGCATAACACAAAACGTACAAATCTACACACGCACTGGCTCCAAATACTACACACGTACCTACATACATGTCAAAATATGGTGTCGATGTTGTTGAAATTCCAATGAAGGAGTATTGGTTCTAGGTTAGAAACCGGATCTTTTTCTATTGGCTTTCTTGAACTAAAACTAAATAACCGTACACGCACTCACATACACCCACACACATAAAAATATATATACATATAAATTTTGTGTTAAGAAAAGTCGGGATGAGTTGCATTCAGTTAAATGAAAACTGCATTAAATACTACAAAACGTACACGTAGAACAGACACAAAAGGACCGTAACTCTTCATCAGTTATCGACTGAAAAATACTGATACTGTTTCGTGATTTTCATGATAAGTAGCATAACTACGTCATCAAGTGTAAAGTCACTTGAAGCAACGATCGTGGGTGCCTGTTATCTACCTGTAAGAAGGTGTTTTCGTCCCCCAGGGGTGACATTACTCATTATGTGGAAAATCTGAAAAGTCTATGACCATTTCTGGAACATAGGCGATGTATATTTCCAGCGTGAACGAAGGATGAAAAATATTGATTTTAAGGGGAATCAAGAAAAAGGCCTGTTCACTCACATACACACACACAAGAAGGTGTTTTCGTCCCCTAGGGGTGACATTACTCATTATGTGGAAAATTTGAAGAGTCTATGACCATTTGTGGAACATAGGTGATGTATATTCCCAGCGTAAATGAAGGATGAAAAATATTAATTTTACGGGGAATCATTACGCTTGCAATCAAAGGTAATACTAGAGAATGGAATATCGGTTATTTGACAATCACACAAATGATTCTAATAAAACAAGTAAAGTTCCCTCCTAAAATACCGGACAAGAGTTACATGACCCTAATTACAATATATAAAACTAGGAATTTGCGCATATGTCAAAACCTGCTTCTGGTCCCACGTAGAAACTCTTGCCTGAACCATAAGAAATGTATTTTCTTTTTTCTTGACGAGGGAGACTTAAAGCTGAAATATTGAAATCTTTATATATAAAAGAGAGGTTGTGTGCTGTCTGTCTCCTACGATTTAGATTCCTAACTACTCCCAGATTTTGCGGTGCAGTTTAACCAAAACCGGGTATCTTATAGTCATGATTCATATCGAGCCCTTCTGGGTATTAGCGCGCGTCTACGATGAGTCTACGATTAAAAAAAAAATTACCATCAATTTTTCACATTTTTAATGCATTTTTGGCATATATAAGGGAAGTAACTCTCTAAAAATTTATTATTAAATCTCAGAACGTAAAAAGCTACAGTAACACCCCCCTTTGTGGTTAGCCATATTGAGATGGCTATTATACTTTACATCTCTAAAAATGCTTATATAGTTATCTCCCTTACAAACCCGAGCAACGCCGGGCGATACTGCTAGTATAGGATAAAAATATAAAAATCATTTTTCATTTTGCTTATTTTCATTAAATTTTATTTTTTATCCGATTCACATTGTATTCGCTTTCACACATTTTAGTTTTACCTGCTACTATTTCATGTAATCCTAATAGAAAAAATTGTTTGGTGCATGTGTGCGCTGTGTGTGTGTGTGGTGTGTGTGTGTGGTGTGTGTGTGTGTGTGTGTGTGTGTATTTTGTGGGTGTGTGAAATACCGGAGTTTGTGAGTCAGGGAAAAGATAGGTGCATAAAAAGATCGGGGAGAATGAACGAAAAACTTTAGTATCATCATACATGCACACGCACACACAGACATATATATGTATATATATATATATGCGTTCATTTATACACACATGCATGTGCATCTATCTATCTATATATATATATATATATATAATATATGTATATGTATATATATATATATATATATATATATATATAAATTACATGTATATACGCATAAAAAGAGCGAGAGAGAAAGAGGGAGAGAATCCGGAGACCACCCTGTTGTACGCCACGCTTGATTCTATAAAATTTCTTCTATATTCCCATTAACTTCTACCAATTTTTTTGACATGTTTCCTCCCTGTATAGAACTTTAATTATTTTGA